>NC_084752.1:26670654-26710654 GCF_033978785.1 Entelurus aequoreus | reverse complement strand
AAATTAACCCAAAATGTTGAGTTAAAATAACTCAAATAAGGGGTTTGTCCTTTTCTGAACCAGCAGTTGGGTTAAAATTGGGTTCTTTTTTCACTTTTTATCTGAGTTCTTGGAGTGCGTATCCTGTAGTGAAACTGGTTGTCCTCAAATTTCCTCCAGATAAATTCAAACAAAACGGAAACTTTGATAATTGCCCCTGATCAAGAAGTCCCTTGGGGCTCTGGGTGCATCTGTTAAAAGCAGCCTCAGAAACCTTGGGGTTGTGTTTGATCAGCCCATGTCTTTGGAGGGTCACTGTTGTCAACTGACCAAAAACTGTTTTTATCATCTCAGAAATATTTCTAGAGTGAGAAATTTGCTGTCAAAATTGGACCTCGAAATGATCATTCACACGCTCATTTCGTCTCATATTGACTATTGCAATTCTCTTTTCACTCTTTTCAACAAGTCAACGCTAAAGAGACTTCAGACTGTACAAAATGCGGCTGCCAGATTTTTGACCGGTGCACCCAGAACAGCCCACATCACCCCCGTTTTATCCAGTCTTCATTGGCTTCCAGTTAAATTCCGCATTGAGTTTAAAATTTTAGTCCTGACATTCCGTGCGTTGCATGGTGGGGCCCCTCAGTACATCATTGACTTGCTATGTCCCTACTCTTCAGGGCGCAGCCTCCAGTCTTCAGGCCAGGGTCTCCTAAAGATCCCGGAAACTCATTTTAAAACCCGTGGAGACCTGGCATTCCAGGCTATAGTGTCGTAGAATTTCTGACCTTTTTACCTATATTACTTGTCTATTAAGAATGTCCGCTCATTTTCAATTCTCTTCTTTTTTGTGCCATTCAATGGACCAGTTGTGGGACAAAGGTGAACATAGAGTTATGCCAACCTGTCTACAGAATGTTTAGATTTTCCAAATATGACTAAGAGATACAAGGTTGTTTTGGAACAGACAAACCAAAACAAAACAATCATGACGCACTAGATAAAAACAGTGATGCACGAGATAAAAAACGGTGACGCACAAGAGACATATAAAAAATGGCAGAAGACCGGAACTCGGGGGTGATTTTGGCTTGTGTGTGTCTTGTTTGCTCTGGAGTACATGTGGTCTGTCTGCACGGCCAACTTAATTCAACCTGCACTTCTGATAATGGGTAAATAAATTTGTTGTACTAAACTACTTTTGTTGCCTGCTTAAGCTTCGGACAATCCACTACGATAGCTCCCAGACTCTGGAACCATTTGCACTAGTCCCCCCGTGATCTTGACTGTGTTGACACTTTTAAGAAAAACATTTGAAAACTTCTCTTTTTAGTAAAGCTTTAAGTTAATGCACCTTTTAACTATCAATTGTAATCCACTTTGTATCCTTTTTATGATGTTGCCCCTGTTGTTTTAAATTGAATTGTTGTTTTACTTTACCTATGTTTTGTACATCGCTTTGTGATTTTATCTGTGAAAAGCGCTTCATAAATAAAATGTACTTACTTACTTAGTTATTTTTTAACCCAACATTTTTTAGTGTGTAGTGTTGACTCCAAAGTATACAGTAAAGAACCAGCATAACTGAAGTAAACTATGTGTCTCATGAACTGCACTTTGTATCCCATTAAGGCGAGCCAGGTAGACGCCTAATTACCCTTATAGTGTGATCTTTAATTAGGCCTTTTTAGTTACCCATTTTTTTTAATTCACAGTAATTTCCACTGCTAAGTGTGCACATCCCAGAAGGGCTCAGTCCCTTCACTCTGAGGGCTTGTTTTTCTCCGCCACATCATGATGCAATTTGCGTTTTTTTAATCACCATTTTAGCAGTTACGACGCGGCGGTCCTATTTCCTGCTACACAAGTGTGTAGTGCCATTAGCGCGAGTAATTCCGCCCGGCAGGCCTACAGTTGATCGGCCCGGTAAGAAAACAGCTTTAACAATGGAAAACCTGAGCAAACATCCTCAATTGTCCCACTTTGTTGTGGTTGTTTGTGATGATTACACACTCCTCAAACATATTATTCACTTGTTTTTACTGGAAGGTGTGTGTTAGTGATGGGAAACACGATACTGACTGGCGTTATGAGTCACTCACTGAAGTCAATCGGATACTTAAGTCACAAAGCGTCTGCCCACACTGCAAATTATTTGCCACTTGCGAAGTATTTCCATTTTATTTCTAGACATTTCCCTAGTTTTAAGAGCTATTAGTCAATGACTGATCTTAATTTTAGCAAGAATATTTATATTTTGTCTATTCTAGTTTAAAAATGTTAAACTTGAGAAAATAACTTTTCAAATAAGATATATATATATATATATATATTTTTCCTCTTATAGATCGTGTAGATGATTAAATTAAGAATTGCAAGTTCAATAATGCTTGTTTTCAGAATAAAATAATTTGAGCATAAAAGTCCTGCTAATTTATAGATCTACAAATCTTAGCAAGTAATATTATCTGTCCATGCAGCTAGTTAATTTCACTGCTTTATATATTTTTTCCATAAAATCTAGTAGCTTAGCTCTTTTTTGCAGTGCAGAAACTTGCAAAAATGACCTTGTGTAACAGGTTCCCCCTGAGACTTGAGTCTTCGTCAAGTACCCGTTAGCAATATTGGCAAAATTGCTTTTCAGAAATGTAATTAAATTAAGTAACAGAATACCATTTTATAAAAGTAATTTGAACAGTGGTTACTCCTTGCGAAAGCAGACAAACATTTTGCTTTGGGGCACAATGAACATTTCATATGCATGTTTTTAACTTGCACATCAATGACTTTACAGTGCAGTGAAACCTTGATTTCCGAACTTAAAGAGGAACTGCACTTTTTTTTTTAGAATTTTGCCCATCATTCACAAATCATTATGTAAGACAAGCACACATACCAGTATGTTTGTTGCTCTATTTTGCCTATAAAGTGCTTAAAAAACCCTCCAAAAACTTCCATCAAGGATTTATATACACACTGTAAGTATATATGTATTGTAGTAACAGGCTAATTCATAAAAACATGTACTATTTACGTATTTTGCTCATTTTAAGCATTAATTTCACAAAACACATCACTACGTTCGGTTTTTCCTTTGACTACATCACTGACAGTGACGTGGGGTGAGGTTCATGGCTGGTGAGGCACTGACTTCATCACAGTCAGATTTACAAACATATGAACCCTAAATAGTATCTTATTCACCATTTGATTGGCAGCAGTTAACGGGTTATGTTTAAAAGCTCATACCAGCATTCTTCCCTGCTTGGCACTCAGCATCAAGGGTTGGAATTGGGGGTCAAATCACCAAAAATGATTCCTGGGCGCGGCGCCGCTGCTGCCCACTGCTCCCCTCACCTCCCAGGGGGTGATCAAGGGATGGGTCAAATGCAGAGGACAAATTTCACCACACCTAGTGTGTGGTGAATCAATCATTGGTACTTTAACTTAACTTTAACTTTACACATACAAACTGTCGCACACAAAAAAGCACATTTAATAAAAAAAAAACGTTATTATGGTCTTACCTTTACTTATAAATGAAGTCCATGCGCCGCTGTTGTGCGGGATTAATGCACCCCGCCGTAGAATGCACCCCCTGACGGGAGTGTTATATTAACTAAAGCCCACACTTAAACTTTCCATGTGCAAGATTGAATCTATTTAAAAAAGTTATTTAATAAGAAGCCAAAAAGTGCAAAAACAATAATGTTCGTGTTGGAGGAGTTGTGAATGAATGAAATATGAAATCCGTGCTGCAGTCTGCAGGTGTACCTAATGTTGTGGCCCTGCGGTCATTCACAACTCCTCCAACACGAACATTATTGTTTTTGCACTTTTTGGCTTCTTATTAACTAACTTTTTTAAATAGTGTAACCGAGGGTTTATAAATGTCGCCTATACTGTATGAAACTACAAAATAATAAACACGGAGGCTCCAGTTTACACGAGGACCACTTTATTTACCTTTTTTCAAAAACCTCCGCTCCACTCCAACGTGTCATCACTTCCGCTCTTAGCGCCTTCAAAATAAGAGCGCAAGGCATATACTGTATAACAGCGTGTAACATCACAAAGAGGAAAGGCCATAAAAATAGGTTACAATAGATTCAATCTTGCACGTGGAAAGTTTAAGTGTGTGCTTTAGTTGATATAACATGCACCCCCCCCTCCCCCCCCCCCCCGTTTTCTACGGCGGGGGTGCATTAACCGGCACAAGGAGGCGGGGTTACTGCGAGCCTCAGCCAGTGTGTCTTCGCAGCAGTTTTATGATCGCTCAGCACAAGAAATACGTTACACACCTACAGTTGTTGACAGAATACACTGTACATTATATACCTCAGCTAACTAAACTATGGAAATGTATAATATAATTCATATAGCAATACGGTCTCACTGCACAGCAGGCCAGCAGTTAGCCGAGTCCGCAATCCATGTTGAGGCTCAACTGAGTGACGTGCCTCAACTGGCTGCTGATCACCGCATCGTCTCTTCTCAGTATTTGAACGGCAAATGTAGAAATTCTGCGATTTTTGAATAAAAATAATCTAAAACTGGTGAAGTTAGATGGAAAATAACTTTATAGTATAATCACTGGATACATATAACAATTTAATTAATTTTTTTTGTTTTTACATTTTTTTTCTTTCCATGATGGCAGGTGAGGCCCCACCTCACCTGCCTCTAGTGACTGCACGTCACTGATCACTGACTACTACTCACTGCAGACTTCATAAGAGCCAACAAAGATAATTAAAAAATCACTTACTGTACAATGTCTGCTCTCGGTTAGAATGTTGATATATTCCCATTTAGATGAAGAGTGACTCGAAATCCTTGCAAAGGGTTAAAAAAAAGTGGGCAGGTGCAAACCAGTGTCTTTTGCGTGTCTTTCTCGCCATCGCTGGGTTTAAGTTGGCTGTCAAAGTATACCAACTTCTACATCATTTTACGATCAAGATGAGAGGCATGATTTATAATGGAGAATTATCTTTGATAACATAAGGAAGTCGCCTCTCTATGATCAATGTGCCGCTAAATGTAGGTCCTTAGCGGTAGCGCTCATAAAAACAATATCGCTATTACTTGGTTAATATTCGGGTCACAAAATGTACAGTAAATGGAGTATTGTTGGCGCTTTTTTGATGGTTATTTGTTGGGTTTTATGGGCGGAAAAGACACAATGATGTCATGGCTCATATTATGTAACCTGCTACCCAAGAATGTACAACAATTCTTCTCAACAAAAGAAGAGAAATTTAACCTTAGAGAAAAATGTAACCAAAAACATCTGTATGCATGTACAACACCAAATACGTTTAGCATATAAGTATGTGGAATTAAATTATGAAATGGATTAGTAAAGAAGTGAAACAGTGTACTACTACAGTCAGGGCAGCTGTGGCTACAAATGTAGCTTACCACCAACAAAGTGTGAATGTGGAGTGAATAAAAGATGGGTTCTCCATTCTCTGTGAAGTGCTTTGAGTGTCTAGAAAAGTGCTACGTAAATCTAATCCATTTTTATTATTAATATGATCCACTTTCAGAAACTGTCCAAAGAAGAAGAATATTGGTAAATGTCTTGAATTTGAGGGGGAAAAATATATTTATCTCATCATAAATGACTTACCTAATTATGAAGCAAATACACATATTTGTAATGTGTGAAATGTTTGAAATGTGTACATAAGGAGTACAGAGAGTGAACATTGGTGTAAGTAATTTATATGAATTGAAAAAGATTTAGAACTAAATAAGCGTTGCTTCTTCCTAATCCTTTATGGACATGTTGTAAAGAAAATGTAAAAATATGATGCATCATTTTGAAACTGTACATACAGTACATGCCAAAAGTTTGGACACACCTTCTCCTCATTCAATGCGTTTTCTTTATTTTCATGACAGTGTGTGTGTGACAATCATTGGTACTTTAATCTTAATCTTAATCTATTTACATTGTAGATTGTCACTGAAGGCATCAAAACTATGAATGAACACATGTGGAGTTATGTACTTAACAAAAAAAGGTGAAATAACTGAAAACATGTTTTATATTCTAGTTTCTTCAAAATAGCCACCCTTTGCTCTGATTACTGCTTTGCACACTCTTGGCATTCTCTCGATGAGCTTCAAGCACACCTGTGAAGTGAAAACCCTTTCGGGTGACTACCTCTTGAAGCTCATCGAGAGAATGCCAAGAGTGTGCGAAAAAGTAATCAGAGCAAAGGGTGGCTATTTTGAAGAAACTAGAATATAAAACATGTTTTCAGTTATTTCACCTTTTTTTGCTTAGTACATAACTCCTCATAGTTGTGATGCCTTCAGTGACAATCTACAATGTAAATAGTCATGGAAAAAAATAACGCATTGAATAAGAAGGTGTGTCCAAACTTTTGGCCTGTACTGTACATTCAGATAAACACACCTGAATCTGAAATTTAAGCAGACTTTTATTTACATTTATTTACGCGTTACAATGCATTAAAAAAAGACATGTGATCTTGTCTCTCATAAGTATTGTAAAATATAGGCAAAACTCCCCAAAAAAAAGTCCAGTTCCCCTTTATTGGTTCTTGAACTGGGTTCTTAAATTAAAAATTTTTGTATATTAAAGCTTATTTTTCCATAAGAAACAATGTAAATATGAATCATGGGTTTCAACCTCGTTAAAAGTGTGTATTTTAGTAAACGTTTGTACATTTTGAACACAATATAAAGCACTATAAAGAACTGTATATCAAACAAACATAGCAAGGGAGTGATGGATCAACTTTTTTATTGCATAACAAAGGCAAAACCACTCAAACTCCCTGACTTTAGCCGCCAGGTCACGATAATGATTAGAAACAAAAATAAAATCCCCTTCACCTTGTCGGTTATTCGGTTAATCTTCTTTGAGTGCAGCGAAAAGGAGGGAGCGGCAGTGTCGACAACGCTGTGGGTACTTCGTCAATGTTTCAAACCACACATTGTTTGTCCATTGCATTCTTATGACTCATATTGAGCTAGCAAAAGTAAAAAGTAAAAAACAGACTTACAAACCTCGTTTCCATATGAGTTGGGAAATTGTGTTAGATGTAAATATAAACGGAATACAATGATT
This sequence comes from Entelurus aequoreus, assembly GCF_033978785.1. Lineage (NCBI taxonomy): Eukaryota > Metazoa > Chordata > Actinopteri > Syngnathiformes > Syngnathidae > Entelurus > Entelurus aequoreus. The sequence goes on along the minus strand of NC_084752.1, from coordinate 26,703,567 downwards.
TGCAAATCATTTTCAACCCATATTCAGTTGAATATGCTACAAAGACAACATATTTGATGTTCAAACTGATTAACTTTTTTTTTTTTTTTGCAAATAATCATTAACTTTAGAATTTGATGCCAGCAACACGTGACAAAGAACTTGGGAAAGGTGGCAATAAATACTGATAAAGTTGAGGAATGTTCATCAAACACTTATTTGGAACATCCCACAGGTGAACAGGAAAATTGGGAACAGGTGGGTGCCATGATTGGGTATAAAAGTAGATTCCATGAAATGCTCAGTCATTCACAAACAAGGATGGGGCGAGGGTCACCACTTTGTCAACAAATGTGTGAGCAAATTGTTGAACAGTTCAAGGTAAACTTTTCTCAACCAGCTATTGCAAGGAATTTAGGGATTTCACCATCTACGGTCCATAATATTATCAAAGAGTTCAGAGAATCTGGAGAAATCACTGCACGTAAGCAGCTAAGCCCGTGACCTTCGATCCCTCAGGCTGTACTGCATCAACAAGCGACATCAGTGTGTAAAGGATATCACCACATGGGCTCAGGAACACTTCAGAAACCCACTGTCAGTAACTACAGTTGGTCGCTACATCTGTAAGTGCAAGTTAAAACTCTCCTATGCAAGGCGAAAACCGTTTATCAACAACACCCAGAAACGCCGTCGGCTTCGCTGGGCCTGAGCTCATCTAAGATGGACTGATACAAAGTGGAAAAGTGTTCTGTGGTCTGACGAGTCCACATTTCAAATTGTTTTTGGAAACTGTGGACGTCGTGTCCTCCGGACCAAAGAGAAAAAGAACCATCCGGATTGTTATAAGCGCAAAGTTGAAAAGCCAGCATCTGTGATGGTATGGGGGTGTATTAGTGCCCAAGACATGGGTAACTTACACATCTGTGAAGGCGCCATTAATGCTGAAAGGTACATACAGTTTTTGGAGCAACATATGTTGCCATCCAAGCGACGTTACCATGGACGCCCCTGCTTATTTCAGCAAGACAATGCCAAGCCACGTGTTACATCAACGTGGCTTCATAGTAAAAGAGTGCGGGTACTAGACTGGCCTGCCTGTAGTCCAGACCTGTCTCCCATTGAAAATGTGTGGCGCATTATGAAGCCTAAAATACCACAACGGAGACCCCCGGACTGTTGAACAACTTAAGCTGTACATCAAGCAAGAATGGGAAAGAATTCCACCTGAGAAGCTTCAAAAATGTGTCTCCTCAGTTCCCAAACGTTTACTGAGTGTTGTTAAAAGGAAAGGCCATGTAACACAGTGGTGAACATGCCCTTTCCCAACTACTTTGGCACGTGTTGCAGCCATGAAATTCTAAATTAATTATTATTTGCAAAAAAAAAATAAAGTTTATGAGTTTGAACATCAAATATCTTGTCTTTGTAGCATATTCAATTGAATATGGGTTGAAAAGGATTTGCAAATCATTGTATTCCGTTTATATTTACATCTAACACAATTTCCCAACTCATATGGAAACGGGGTTTGTACATCGAGGTTCCACTGTACTCATGAGTCCCGATTCAGAAAAAAAAAGTATGTTTTGAACAACTGGTTTGTGACTTTGGTGTGTGTTTGTGTAAACTCCTACTACTCTCGTGTGTTTAGGATCACAGCCTCTCATTTGGGATGCTGGGCTTTGCTGTGCTGTCCCTTAAGGTTGCTAAACGGGCCTGGAAAGTTCTTGCAAGGTCAGTGGTGAGTCATGGTGGAATAGTTTGCTACTGTGTCATCACTCCATTGGGATGTCGAGGCCAGGCTTTTTAAAAGCTTCCGCGCGAACCTCCTAAAAAAAACCTTTAATACCTTACTTTAAATCCTCTATATACCGAAACTTTCCCCACATTTCATCCATCCTGCCTGCAAAAGTCATCCAAACAAAGCCACACAGCAGGAAACATATTGAAAGTGTGCGCTGAGGGTGTAAAAAGCAAAAACAGATCAAATTCTGGTCTAATGTAAACGTAGCCAGGCCAGGCTGATGTCTGATAAAATAGATCAAAATTACATTATTAGCTTTTATAGCCCAGTGAAACATAGCCCAAAGGTATGCTGTTTGGCAGGGAGCAGCTCGTAATATGTCCAAGAATTGTTACCATGTGCCCTGACTGCAGGGAATGCTACTCTCTTAAAAAAAAACAAAAAAAACCTCAAAGACAGAATGATACAAGCAAAATGCAGCGTTCTTAACTGGGACTTTGCTTTTAATGCATGCCCGTTTCGGAGATAAATCTCCCTAACTAGAGGAAATACAAGTTTAAATTCATAGATCAGACATTTGATCGCGGCATGTTGTGGACTTTATGGCTTCCGTTATGCTTATGTGGCTTATTTTTGCAACAAGATGAAAGAAACATAGCAGTATTTTTTAGATTCAATTGGAAAAGTAACCTAAATGGAGCCCTCTTAGACGTACAGTGTGGAGCCTCAACTTTAGAGTGCCCTAACTTAAGAGTGTTTTGAGATAAGAGCTGTCCCTCAGCTCATTGTTGATTGATTGATTGAGACTTTTATTAGTAGATTGCACAATACAGTACATATTCCGTACAATTGACAACTAAATGGTAACACCCGAATAAGTTTTTCAACTTGTTTAATTCATGGTTATGCTTTAAATTGCAAGCAAGCATCTGAATTACCAGAATCCCCGCCACTAGTTGGCATAGCAAAGGTCACAGTGAACCCCGTAAAATCCGACCTAAATGTCTGGTCTTACTCGCTAGCACTAGCTTATAGCTAGAGATCATAGAAATGATAGTAATCTTGTTGTGAATATTTACAAAACAAAAAGCATTCTTTTTGGATCCAGGCATATGCTTGTTGATGACCCACAGCTTCATATTTCAATGTCAGACAAAATTGAAGTAAATGGTGTACGTTATTATCATATTATCACATTACTTCATAGTTGTACTTTCTATTGTTTTACTTTTCACACACTATTTTTATCCAGAAGTTAATTTTTTTTTTTTTTAAAGCACGTTACATGTTAGAATTGTGCTGTTTTGGGGGCCAAGCATCAGTTAAACAGATTTCAATTGATTTCAATAATGTTTTAAACTAAAGGGGTTAGATTATGATTTTTTTTCTACATTTAGAACACTTCCTTGTGGTCTACATCAGTGTTTTTCAACCTTTTTTGAGCCAAGGTACATGTTTTGCGTTTAAAAAATGCGGAGGCACACCACCAGCAGAAGTTTATTGAAAACGAAACTCAGTTGACAGTAAAAAGTCGTTGTCGCAATTGTTGCATATGACTTTAAACCATAAGCAAGCATGCATCACAATAGCTCTTATCTCAAAGTAGGTGTACTGTCACGACCTGTCACATCACGGCGTGACTTATTTTGAGTTTTTTGCTGTTTTCCTGTGTGTAGTGTTTTAGTTCTTGTCTTGCGCTCCTATTTACGTGGCTTTTTCTCTTTTTTTGGTATTTTCCTGTGGCAGTTTCATGTCTTCCTTTGAGCGATATTTCCCGCATCTACTTTGTTTTAGCAATCAAAAATATTTCAGTTGTTTTTGTCCTCCTTTGTGGGGACCTTGTTGATTGTCATGTCATGTTCGGATGTACATTGTCTTTGCTCCACAGTAAGTCTTTGCTGTCGTCCAGCATTCTGTTTTTGTTTATTTTGTAGACAGTTCAATTTTAGTTTTGCTCTGCATAGCCTTCCCTAAACTTCAATGCTTTTTTTTAGGGGCACTCACCTTTTGTTTATTTTTGGTTTAAGCATTAGACACCTTTTTACCTGCACACTGCCTTCCGCTGTTTCCGACATCTGCAAAGCAATTAGCTACCGGCTGCCACCTACTGATATGGAAGAGTATTACACGGTTACTCTGCCGAGCTTTAGACAGCACCGACACTCAACAACAACACATCATTTTCAGACTATAAATACTGGTTTGCAAAAAATATTTTTAACCCAAATAGGTGAAATTAGATCATATCCCACAGCACACCAGACTGTATCTCACGGCACACTAGTGTGCCGCGGCACAGTGGTTGAAAATCACTGGTCTACATAACATGTAGCGGTGGTTCTTTGGTCACAATTTTGCATATATTATTATTTCAGACCGTTTCAAGCCGCTTTCTGATTGTCTCTTCAGGTTGCGCCGTTTTGTGGGCGGTCTAATTTAAGATTAAGATTAAGATTAAAGTACCAATGATTGTCACACACACACTAGATGTGGTGAAATTCGTCCTCTGCATTTGACCCATCCCCTTGGGGAGCAGTGGGGAGCAGTGGGCAGCAGCGGCGCCACGCCCGGGAATCATTTTGATGATTTAACCCCCAACTCCAACCCTTGATGCTGAGTGCCAAGCAGGGAGGCAATGGGTCCCATTTTTATAGTCTTTGGTATGACTCGGCTTACGTGCCTCTACTTCGACAGCATCGCCTCCCTGTCGGCCATGTTGTGGTTTTTAGCGCTTCCATATGGAATTTACTGACAGATATAAGTTCGGACTATATGCTACTTTGTATTAGAAATGGCAACAGCGGAGGATGCATGTGCATGCACGAGCCAGTCTGCCCCACAACAAGAGGATAGTGAAAAAGAAGGAACTTATTGACTAAAATTACAATAGCTCTTCGGGGTAAATCTCTACAATATAAGGAGATATCTGCTGACGTCACACCTGGGAAAAACGTCGCAAGTTGTGCAAAGTCCAAAAGGCTCGTTTAGAGGAAGTATGAAGGAAGGCAAGATTTTTTTTTAAATAAATATCGCTGCCATGTCCCTATGTTTTGATTTCCAAAGTTCGAGATTTATGCAGATCCCAAATATACGAAAAAGGAGAGGCACTTACGGGTTTAAGGCGATGGTCTAGACGAGTCCCATTAGGCTACTGTTAATTTACCTGCATCAGTGCAGATTTTGGGGCATTTCGAAAGGTTTAGAGGCAAATAAACAAGGAAGCATGAAAAAATATTTTAAATGGGATGGAATGGATTGATACACTCTTAATTGAAAGATTTAAACCATTCATAATCACCAGGACATTACTGCTCGCTATGACCTCACTTCCTTCGACACTTACCAAGATTTAAAGAAGGCACATCATGTCTTTACATCTGAGGGGTCCACAAATCAAGCATTAATCCTTGAAATACAAAGTTGGACTTATTTGTGCATCGTTAACTAACATACCTAATTGACATTACGAGTGCCGTGCTGCTGTGATCGTGACACTCATGAGAAAAAGGATACGTTTGTTTGCAGTTGATTTCCTGCTACACATATTAGTCTCATCTACAATTCATGTCTGCAGTTTTCATGGTGTGAAGTTCATATTTTGTCTCATTGTTTCGCTGTATATGTGCCTGTTGTTCAGAATGTTTGCTGGCGAGGACAAGATGCAGTCAATGTTGAGCCTACAAGAGATTTATTCATCTAGTTCAGGGGTGTCCAAAGTGCGGCCCGGGGGCCATTTGCGGCCCGCAGGTAAGTGTTTACCGACCCGCCGCACATTCTGGAAATACTATTGTAAAAATAAAAAAGAACATTAAAAAAAGTGGAATGAGGTGAAATCTAATGAGAAAAAGTTGCAATGTTGACACAAAAGCTGCCATGCAGGCTGTTTTTTTTTCTTTTGTCTTTCTTCATTTTTCTTTTTTTGCCATTGCTCAAAAAAAAAAAAAATAATGACAAAAAAATCCATGTTATAATGAATTATTTTCAGGGCTCCAATTACTTCAAATATTTCACTTTGAAATGTTTTATGTGGTAAATATTGCATATATTGTGTAGTAGCCATATAAAAATATCAAAGTTTTCTTTGACAAAAGCGCATAAAACAAACAAAATAATAGTTCCAGCATAAAATCGACAGATATATCTGAAGTTGATCTCGTAACTTAAGTGTTGAAAGTAAAAGAAAAACCTAATAAAAATGTATCACTTTATGAGTGGGGCACCTTTTGGATCCCAAATATATTTAGTGATTTTTTATTTATCTTTTCACTGTGATTACTCAAAAATATGAAAGAATTCAAATCAATGGTGTCCTGCATTATTGATCTTTTAGGGCTCTAATTACTAAATACTGCATACTTCAGTTTTACTATGAAAAAACTAAGTTGTTTTTGACAGAAAAGCCATAAAACATTTTTTTTCATTTGTATTACTTTATATCAACTTGAAGTTGACATTGAGATTTACTGTAAGCGCTAAATAATTAAAAAAATAATAATAATCTGACTTATTTTTAACATTTTAATGACTGAGACCCTTTATGGTCCCCGGGACCCCTAAAGGTAAAATAAATAAAAAGTGCATTTATTTTGTTATGGTTTGAAAATGAAAAATATCAACATGGCCCCCACATGCTTTAATTTTTCCTTGTGCGGCCCTCATTGGAAAAAGTTTGGACACCCCTGATCTAGTTCATTAATACTATTAAGGATATTTTCTTGATGCTAACAAATATCACCAAAGACGCTATAATGTGGTCATCCGTGTGGAATAAAGCACTGTCTTTCCGCCACAACAACAACTAAGCTTTTAGTTTCTGTTAAGAAAATTGACAACGAAAATACTGCGGATTGAACCAAAAATCACAATATTTATTACTAGGACTTAACATGACGTTAGTTTATTTGCACAACCAGGTGTTCATAGTTATATTTACGCATAGCAACCACAAAATAACACAAACTAATGTGATCTATTGTCCTGTCTTTACATTTAGTTCTGCTATCAAACACAACTAATATTGCAGAGAATAAACTCGTTTGAATCACAGAAAGTTTCTCAAACACATCAAATGTTAAAAAAAACATTTTACAAAGTGATCGCTGCAGACACAAGCGGTCCGATTGTATTCCACAAGATGATGAAAGTGATATTTTTAAGAGCCATTTTCTGACGCACTTTTGTTTTTCCCCCCATTTTTGTTACCTTTATGAACCACTTCTTTCGAGACTCTATGAAAGCTATATCCTATCTCTCTATTTGAACGATTAGAACACCCAAAAACAGAACAGCAGTACGACATTTCCTGCTCAAACTCTACACTCACTCTCACTTATTTCAATGCTACGCCTAAGTTGTTTGACCATCGTGTGAATTAAGCCGTGAAGAAGAAAAAACGGACGTGATGTCATATGCAACCCATCAATCGATGGTAAAAGTTGGTTTTGCATAATAGATCCTTTGTAAGAGCCCTGTCATATAACCAATTAAGCTGGTGAATTGAGGTACTACTGTGCTAATAAACTGCTTTTGAGAAATAGCATGACATATTGAACTTATAAAAAGTATTTCTAACTGCTCATCACATTAATTTAATAGCAACGTGACTCACCAACGTGGAAACCGAAGCAGTAAAGTTAGTGAAACTGCCAACTCTTTTGGATATGACTGCACAGTTCATTATCCTTTTTATCTGGTTAAGACGGGGGTCAGCAACATGCAAGCTCTCTTTAGTGCTGCCCTATTTGGCTCCCTGGAGCTTTTTCCAAAATGTATGAAAATGTAACAAGATGTTTTAATATGGTTTCTGTAGGAGGACAAACATGACACTTGAAGGCCTACTGAAATGAGATTTTATTATTTAAACGGGGATAGCAGATCCATTCTATGTGTCATACTTGATCATTTCGCGATATTGCCATATTTTTGTTGAAAGGATTTAATAGAGAACATCCACGATAAAGTTTGCAACTTTTGGTCGCTGATAAAAAAGCCTTGCCTGTACCGGAAGTAGCGTGACGTCACAGGTTGTGGAGCTCCTCACATCTGCACATTGTTTACAATCATGGCCACAAGCAGCGAGAGCGATTCGGACCGAGAAAGCGACGATTTCCCTATTAATTTGAGCGAGGATGAAAGATTTGTGGATGAGGAAAGTGAGAGTGAAGGACTAGAGGGCAGTGGAAGCGATTCAGATGGGGAAGATGCTGTGAGAGGCGGGTGGGACCTGATATTCAGCTGGGAATGACTAAAACAGTAAATTAACACAAGACATATATATACTCTATTAGCCACAACACAACCAGGCTTATATTTAATATGCCACAAATGAATCCCGCATAACAAACACCTCCCTCTTCCCGTCCATATAACCCGCCAATACAAATCAAACACCCGCACAACACACTCAATCCCACAGCCTAAAGTACCGTTCACCTCCGCAAAGTTCATACAGCACATATATTTCCCCAAAGTTACGTACGTGACATACACATAGCGGCACGCACGTACGGCAAGCGATCAAATGTTTGGAAGCTGCAGCTGCGTACTCACGGTACCGCATATCCAACTCAAAGCCCTCCTGGTAAGAGTCTCTGTTGTCCCATCTCTACAAGCATGCGTATCCAACTCAAAGTCCTCCTGGTAAGAGTCTCTGTTGTCCCAGTTCTCCACAGGCCAATGGTAAAGCTTGACTGTCATCTTTCGGGAATGTAAACAATGAAACACCGGCTACAACGTAGCCGCTACGTGTTTGTGTTGCTGCAGCCGGCCGCTAATACACCGCTTCCCACCTACAGCTTTCTTCTTTGCTGTCTCCATTGTTCATTAAACAAATTGCAAAAGATTTACCAACACAGATGTCCAGAATACTGTGGAATTTTGCGATGAAAACAGACAACTTAATAGCTGGCCACAACGGTGTCCCAAAATGTCCGCTACAATCTGTGACGTCACGCGCAAACGTCATCATATCGAGACGTTTTCAGCAGGATATTTTGCGGGAAATTTAAAATTGCACTTTACTAATCTAACCCGTATTGGCATGTGTTGCAATGTTAAGATTTCATCATTGATATATAAACTATCAGACTGCGTGGTCGGTAGTAGTGGGTTTCAGTAGGCCTTTAATTGTTAGAAATCCCACTGTTTATATTAAACATGCTTCACTGATGGGAGTATTTGGCGAGCGCCGTTTTGTCGTACTAATTTTGGCGGCCCTTGAACTCACCGTAGTTTGTTTACATGTACAACTTTCTCCGACGCTGCCACAGAAAGACGTGTTTTGTGCCACTCCGTCTTTGTCTCATTTTGTTCACCAAACGCTTTATACTGTGCGTGAATGCATACAGGTGAGCTTTGTTGTTGTTATTGACTTGTGTGGAGTGCTAAATCCAATAGAGGAAGACAGCCTGCAGTTTCCTTTAACTTGGACACACACATCTATACTTTTGGCCATTCTAAGTCAGTAATTTCTAGGAGTTATCTCACCCTCTGAGAAGATTTATTCATGCTTTTTTCCAATGTTGTAAAAATGTGTAGAATAAATATTAAATTTCTACATATCTATCAATGAAAATTTGCGTCAGCCTGCGACACATAGTCATTTTGATAGTAGGCTATTATAGCTAATATAGACACATCATGTGTTGCCTTCATTGTAACACTTATATAAGTCTTTAATTTTCTTGCGGTGCCAGACAGATTTTTATTTTTTTATTTTTGGTCCAATATGGACATTTTAGGTTGCTGACCCCTGGGTTAAGCACTAAAAAAAACACAACCAAGGGATGGGAGAATGTTTTTCTTCACATCATAACCCTATTCCTACCCCACCCCCCCTCTGCTACACTGTACCAATTGTCCTCCTGTACACAGGCTCGGCGGCCATTACGTTATTACGCGATTAAAACATCAATGCGTTGTAGGGTTGTACAGTATACCGGTATTAGTACAGTACCGCGATACTAATGAATCATTTCCGGTATGATACCGTCTTTGAAATGTACCGGTCCCGCACAACTCCGTGCCCGCGTCAAAGTCACGTCGTGACATTGCTGGTTTACGAGCAGACGAGCATGTTCGGCAGCACACAATCACAGAGTACTTACAAGCAGACACGGTGTGTAGACAGAAAAGGGAGAACGGACGCATTTTGGCTTAAAAACTAACGATAAAGGTGAAGTTATAACACTGAAACACCCTCAGGAAGAGGTGCTTTAAGACATGGCTAGCTTGCTAGTGGCTAATGTCCATCCCTCGTCTGCAGTGTTTTAGCTACTTCTAAATCACTAATCCTGGTCAAATAAAGTAAGTTTCTTACAAGTATCATCCCTGCAGGACGAGGAATAGCTAAACATGCTTCACTACACACCGTAGCTCACCGGCGTCAAAATGTAAACAAACGCCATTGGTGGATCTACACCTGACATCCACTGTAATGATATCAAGTACAAGCACGTATCGAGTCGATACTACTATGATTACATCGATATTTTTTGGCATCACAACATCTTCTTTCGTTTTTAAAAAAAGGTATATTATGTTTATAAACTCATGAAATATGTCCCTGGACACATGAGGACATTGAATATGACCAATGTATGATCCTGTAACGACTTGGTATCGGATTGATACCCACATTTGTGGTATCATCCAAAACTAATGTAAAGTATCAAACAACAGAAGAATAAGTGATTATTACATTTTAACAGAAGTGTGGATAGAACATGTTGAAACAGGAAGTAAGCAGATATTAACAGTAAATGAAGAAGTAGATTAATAATTAATTTTCTACCACTTGTCCTTAATAATGTTGACAAAATAATAGGTAGATAAATGACACAATATGTTACTGCATATGTCAGCACACTAATTAGGAGTGAAGTGAAGTGAAGTGAATTACATTTATATAGCGCTTTTTCTCAAGTGACTCAAAGCGCTTTACATTGTGAAACCCAATATCTAAGTTACATTTAAACCAGTGTGGGTGGCACTGGGAGCAGGTGGGTAAAGTGTCTTGCCCAAGGACACAACGGCAGTGACTAGGATGGCGGAAGCGGGGATCGAACCTGCAACCCTCAAGTTGCTGGCACGGCTGCTCTACCAACCGAGCTATACCGTCCCGGAGCCTTTGTTTGTTTACTTACTACTATAAGACAAGTTGTCTCGTAAGTTCACTATTTTATTTAAGGACTTAAAGGCCTACTGAAATGAAATGTTCTTATTTAAACGGGGATAGCAGGTCCATTCTATGTGTCATACTTGATCATTTCGCGATATTGCCATATTTTTACTGAAAGGATTTAGTAGAGAACATCGACGATAAAGTTCGCAACTTTTGGTCGCTGATAAAAAAGCCTTGCCTGTACCGGAAGTAGCGTGACGTCACAGGTTGTGGAGCTCCTCACATCTGCACATTGATTACAATCATGGCCACAAGCAGCGAGAGCGATTCGGACCGAGAAAGCGACGATTTCCCCATTAATTTGAGTGAGGATGAAAGATTTGTGGATGAGGAAAGTGAAAGTGAAGGATTAGAGGGCAGTGGAAGCGATTCAGTTAGGGAAGATGCTGTGAGAGGCGGGTGGGACCTGATATTCAGCTGGAAATGACTAAAACAGTAATTAAACACAAGACATATATATACTCTATTAGCCACAACACAACCAGGCTTATATTTAATATGCCACAAATGAATCCCGCATAACAAACACCTCCCCCCTCCCGTCCATACAAACCGCCAATACAAATCAAACACCCGCACAACACACTCAATCCCACAGCCCAAAGTACCGTTCACCTCCGCAAAGTTCATACAGCACATATATTTCCCCAAAGTTACGTACGTGACATGCACATAGCGGCACGCACGTACGGCAAGCGATCAAATGTTTGGAAGCTGCAGCTGCGTACTCACGGTACCGCATATCCAACTCAAAGCCCTCCTGGTAAGAGTCTCTGTTGTCCCAGTTCTCCACAGGCCAATGGTAAAGCTTGACTGTCATCTTTAGGGAATGTAAACAATGAAACACCGGCTACGACGTAGCCGCTACGTGTTTGTGTTGCTGCAGCCGGCCGCTAATACACCGCTTCCCACCTACAGCTTTCTTCTTTGCTGTCTCCATTGTTCATTAAACAAATTGCAAAAGATTCACCAACACAGATGTCCAGAATACTGTGGAATTTTGCGATGAAAACAGACAACTTAATAGCTGGCCACAATGGTGTCCCAAAATGTCAGCTACAATCCGTGACGTCACGCGCAAACGTTATCATACCGAGACGTTTTCAGCAGGATATTTAGCGGGAAATTTAAAATTGCACTTTACTAATCTAACCCGGCCGTATTGGCATGTGTTGCAATGTTAAGATTTCATCATTGATATATAAACTATCAGACTGTGTGGTAGGTAGTAGTGGGTTTCAGTAGGCCTTTAACTGCAATAAGAAACATGTTTAATGTACACTAAGATGTTTTGTTAAAATAAAGCCAATAATGCCATTTTTTTCGTGGTCCAACACTAATGCGTTGTAACAATTACAGTCAGCGGCGGAGTACTTTTCAGCAGTAAATGGGCTCTTTGTGTACCACGTTGCTGTATATTTCTATGGCCTATTATAGTTTGAAGGCGGGAGCATGGACGCAAATATAATCATATACTGTGTGTGTGTGTGTGTGTGTGTGTGTGTGTGGAGGTCTGCGGTATATGAAACATGAGTCCATGTTTAGTGGTGTGAACCATGGGGGAGAGTAAATGGGCTGGGGGCTCCTTGACCTGTCACTATTGATGATGTGTGCATGTGAGTGAGCACGAGAGTGTGTGAGAATCCGGCAGACATCTACAGGGGGACCGCCAACCCCACCCCCACTGACGCCGACATCTTCCCATGCCACCGCCGCCGCCCCTCCCGGTACCTCCTTCTCCGCCCTTTTCCCGGCGCCCCGGTTTGAGAGAGAAAGCTGTTGTTAATAAAAAAAAAGTTTTCAAAGAATGGGATGAAAAGGGAGGTGAAATTGAGCGGCCCTGCATGTATTATTTCTTCTCTGTATGGGTTCTGGCCTCTCGCGGTCTCTCCGACGCTCTCGGACCAGGGGGGGGTCACTGGCTCGGTGACCGTTACTGCCCCGGGGCCAAAGCAAATGATTTGCCTCTCTGAGGCTTCAAAGGGGAGCAATTACACTTAAGTAACCAAATGAATAGATAGCCCAGCTTGGCAGCAGTTTGGGGGAAACAGTGGAGGCCTTTGAGGGGAGAGGCACCACACCTTTGCGGTAATATGTAACAGCTCGCATACAAGTTGGAAGAAAATAAACAGGAGAATATTCTGCCACTGGACGAAAAAGAGGCGGGGGCACCTACCCAGACAAAAACAATGATGAAGGGTTTTACTTTGTGTACTTACACATACTACTGTGCACACTACGTACTTACTTACACCCCAAACTGTCATTCAGCAGTATTTATCCACTGTTTGTCTTCTTCTCCATGTTTTAATTGACACTACTTGAGTTGGCCCCAGAGGTAAAGTTTAAGGCAGGGGTGTCCAAATATTTTCCAACGAGGGCCACATCTGAAAAATAAAAGAATACGGAGGCCACTTTGATACATTTTATTCATTACGATAAAACGTATTCAATGTCGGTATGTGCTAAGCCCTATGTGTCAAAGTCAAGGGCCTTGAATTATCCATGGCCCCCGGAATGATATTTGATTAGTATTAGAACCGGCCCGCAGGCCACAGCCGCCTGCTGTTGTTTTGCACGCACCAATACAAAACGGGGTCCCAGGGACCCCATCAAGTCATCAAAATGGGGTCTCACAGTAAGTTTTTGGGGTCACACTTTTTTGTAACCGTTTTGAAAACAAATGATAAATGTATGCATGATCCTGTCACATTCTATACTGTGTTTTGGAAAAAGGTTGTCATAAACGTTACTTAATTCAGTGGTCCCCAACCACCGGGCTGCGGCCCGGTACCGGTCCGCGGACCGATTGGTACCGGGCCGCACAAGAAATAAAAAAAATAAAAATAAATTAAAAAAAGAAACGTTTTATTTTATTTTATTTTTTAAAATTAAATTAACATAAAAAACTAAATATATAGATTATATATCAATATAGATCAATACAGTCTGCAGGGATACAGTCCGTAAGCACACATGATTGTATTTCTTTATGGAAAAAACAAAACAAACAAAAAACCCCAGTCCGTGGGACAAATTTTCAAGCGTTGACCGGTCTGCAGCTACAAAAAGGTTGGGGACCACTGACTTAATTCATTTAAAAAAATAATACATAAGAAAAAAAATTGTTATTAATATGTAAACATTCATTCACATTCTTCTTTCCTTCATGGATCTAAACTTTACTGCTGCCGGTATTTTTTTGTATATTTTTATTGTAATGTTTTCAGAATGTGTTTGTCCTATTTTTGGCCAAAGTAAGACAAAGAAAAAAATCTGAAGTTGTTCTAATGCCATGATTTTAATAGTCCGGCCCACAATTTCCCTCAACGCGGCCCCTGAGCTAAAAGGAGTTTGACACCCCTGAGCTAACGTATTTTCCTGGCTACAGAGCGCACCGGTATATAAGCCACACCCACTAAATTTTAGAAAGAAAAAAAAAACAATATAGTAGCCGCACTGGATTATAAGCTGCAGCTATGTATATATGTTGCAAAATAAGTTATTTACACAGAAAGATTTTGTAAATATTTATTTACTTACCTTAATTGCTCCCAAACGATGTCTGTAACACGGCAGTAAAACGGCTGATCAAACAAAACAGAAGCCGTTGTCATAGACCCATTAGCTGCGGAAGGTAGCTCTCCAATCAGCTAAACAGAATCAATAACTCCACCGTGACCTTTCGGTGAATTTTCTGAGATATTTGTGAAACTGAAACAATACAAAAATAATACTGTTGTAAGTTATTGATACTAACACAGACACTCATATACGTGTTAGCATATTAGCTGTCGCTAACGTCACTCGCTTGATTGCATTACGATAGCACGTACAAATCTGCATGAAAACACACCTCCAGACTTCACACATGGGACAATTTAGTAAGTATAAACCGTTTTAGTTATATTGTAAAACTTACAAACGTTGCTTGGAGTGATGAATGAAGAATCCATGCGAGTCAAAACGCTATGGCCAATAGTAAACGGAACAACACTTCTGCTTCCAATTTAAAGCTCTAAAAAGAATGGCACTGTTCCACCTGCAGTGAGCGAACTAGTCTAAAAGATGGTGCCATAGTACAAACAGTAACACACCTTTTCAGTGTCTTTGCTTGTTTAATGAATCAGTTTATAGGCCGGATGGTTCAAAGCATATGAAAAAAGTAGTGGCTTATAGTCCGGAATTTACGATTTTTGAAAAAAAACCAACAACATTCAAAGTAAATAGTTGTTAGTGTTATATATAAGATACTTCATTAGTTAGATTTAATTTTCAGAACGTGTTGAGGGCTAATATAAATGGAGCTGTGGGCGGAGAATGGCACTGGGCCACACTTTGGACACCACTGCTTTAGGGCATGATGTTAAAGATGATGTTGGTTCAAATACAAATATCCAATTAATGTCAGGAGAAAAAGGGTTAAATTGAATTCAAAGCAGCCTGGTGTTCACACAACCCTTAAAAGTACTGTATGTACATACCAGTTTGTGGGGTGACTCATTGGAATCAATTAGATGAGGAAATCAAACTAAGCAATAACCTCATTCATGTTGAACAGTAAAAGTGTAATAGGTACAAAAAAAGAGAAGGAAACATAAAATATTTTAGAGGTGTAATGTATTTATACAAATTACATATGATGAAATGATGAGTGGGTGTATTACTCGTAATTGTGGATATAATTATATATGATATGTATCTTGTGTTAATATTATTATGTTGTATTGTTGATGAAGAATCAGATTATTATATCTGAGTGATGGGGCGGGATTTTAAGTTGTGCTTCTTCCTACTCATTTTTGGATATACAATATGTTTTCTTTTTTTTTTTTTTTTCCTTTAATTTTACTATTGTTCTTGTTTATTTTACAAATGACAATATTATATTGGAGGGACAAGCGGGAGAAAATGGATGGATAGATGTTATTTTTCCTCTTTGGATCGTGTAGATCAGCGGTCCCAAAAACTACACCCTTTGGCCCGTCCCAAGTTCCATACATCCATTTCTACCGCTTGTCCCCCTCGAGGTCACTGGGGGCTAGAGCCTATCCCAGCTACACTCTGAAAAAAGTTATCCCCTAATCGCAGGGCCAACACAGACTAGTAAAAAAATATATACATATATATTTGTTTTTTTATTTTTTTATTTTTTATTTTATTGTTTATTTTTTAATCTGTCCTGTAAGGTAAATCATATATATATATATATATATATATATATATATATATATATATATATATATATATATATATATATATATATATATATATATATATATATATATATATATATATATATATATATATATATATAATTTACATACATCCATACATATATATACACACATATATATGTATGTATATATATAGTATATTTCTTTTTTTTCTTTTTCTTTTTTCCTTTCTTTCTTTCTTTTTTTCTTTCTTTCTTTATTTATTTTTATTTTTTTTAACCAAATGTGGTTTGTTGTGTTCGGATAAAAATGCTTTGTGGTTCTCAAACTTTTTTCACCTCAGAAAAAAGCGTGGCTCTCCATGAAACATCAAAATGACCAACATTAAAATACTGTAGCGTAGTAGGCCTAAGTATTCATTGAAAACAAAGCAGTGGTTTTATTTGGGTATATTAAATTTGCTGGCCTCTGTAACATTAAATACAGTTTGAACAGTAACACTGTGTTTAAATATAAGAAAATAAAACACTGTACTTTACTCAAGTGACTCTTTGGCGTACCACAGTTTGAGAATCCCTAAGTCAAGGACATTTGACTTCATAGAATACACATAAACATGGCTCTAACGTAAGTGACCTACTCAGTTAGTTTTTGGACGCTGTAAGCCAGGGGTGTCCAAAGTGCGGCCCGGGAGCCATTTGCGGCCCGCAGCTAATTGTTTACCGGCCCGCCACACATTCTGCAAAAATTGCAAAATTGATAATATTGCAAAAATTTAAAAAAACATTTAAAAAAAGTGGAATGAGGTGAAATCTAACAAGAAAAAGTTGCAATGTTGACACAAAGCTGCCATGCAGGCTGTTTTTTTTCTTTTGTCTTTGTTTATCTTTCTTTTTTTTGCCATTGCTAAAAAAAAAAAAAAAGACTAAAAATCTATGTTATAATGAATTATTACTTAAAAAATATCACTTTAAAATGTTTTATGTGGAAAAAATATTGCATATGGTTGCCATAAAAAAAACATCAAAGTTTTATTTGACAAAAGAGCATAATACAAACAAAATAATAGTTCAAATGTAAAATCGACAGATATATCTGAAGTTGATCTCGTAATTTAAGTGTTAAAAGTAAAAAAAAACTAATAAAAATGTATCACTTTATGAGTGGGGGACCTTTTGGATTCCAAATATATTTAGTAGGATTTTATTTAACATTTCACTGTGATTACTCAAAAATATTAAATAATTAAAATCAATGGTGTCCTGCATTATTGATCTTTTAGGGCTCTAATTACTAAATACTGCATATTTCAGTTTTACTATAAAAAACAAAGTTGTCTTTGACAGAAAAGGCATAAAACCTTTTTTTTTTTTTTTTTTTTACTTTATATCAACCTGAAGTTGATATAGAGATTTACTGTAAGCGTTACATAAAAAAATAATAATAATTTGACTTATTTTTTACATTTTAATGACTGAGACCCTAAATGTTAAAAAAAAAAAAAATCCATATATTTTGTTAAGGTTTGAAAATGAAAAATATCAAAATGGCCCACTCATGCTTAAATTTTTCCGTGTACGGCCCTCAGTGGAACAAGTTTGGACACCCCTGCTGTAAGCAAACTGGGGGGGGGAAAATAGCACAACTCATGCAGACGTGACTAAATAAAACAAGATAAATATCATCTTGCACCAATGAAAAACATGACTTGGGATGTTGAGCTCTATTTGAAGTTTGTTTGGCGCACGCACGCACGCACGCGCACGCACGCAAACACACACACACGCACACACACACACACACAAACACACACACACTGTCAGACTTGAAAAGGGCTCTATTGAGTGGAGTGGAGACTGTGAGTTGGGTAGGGGAGCTCACCTGTGGAGAGGAGTCTATAGCTGCATGGAAGGCTCAACAGCTGCCAGGGTTGTAAGTGTAGGCACCTAGCAGAGCCACAGAATGGGAAATGCAAGGCTCTCTTTCAATGCACTGCCACTTAGTAACAGAAGGCATGTGCCAAACTTGCAGAATGAGAATGAAAACTCCCCCTTCGGAGTTCACCAAATATCAGCAGTGACGCTCTTTTTATCTCCTTCCTCCACTCTTTCTCTCCGCTCCCCCCCCTACTTTAGTCTATTATAATTCCCCCATAAAAGAACAATGGCCGACTGAAAGACCCCCAAACCACAGAGATATACCAACAATCGGTGGGGTAGTGAGAAAGGGCGGGGGGGGGGGGGGACCCGGCTGAAGTGTGGAAGCCATCAATTATTGAGGGCCTAAAGTTAACATCCCAGCAGGATATGTGCATTAGAATGCAGATAGAAGCAGGCTATGGGCAGCAGATGCCAAGCGGAGCGGTCAAAAGAGCACCCCAAGCTCATGAGAGGACATATGCCGAGTGGAATATACTGCAAGATGCAAAAGTTATGGCTTCATAGAGTGGGGACATTGTCACGGATGCAAGATCCTGCCAGTGCAACAAGTGGGCCTGTCGACCGCAGTCAGGTTCCGAAACGCACCGTGAATCCTCCGCGTCAATGCCTCCTAACAGGATTTCCCCCCCTCTCACCGCATCTCCTATTCTGCACGCTCAGCAAGACTCAGCCCTCTGGGCTTCCTCACGCTGCTAATTTACACCAGCCTGCAGGCTACCTTCACAGCCAGGACGCTGCAATTGTATTTTCAGGCTCATTAAGCAATAGCACAAAAAAGGGGAGCTCTCACTTCCCCCGTCTTCTTTCCCGTCCGTGCTGTGTTCAGCAAAAGAGGAAGGAAGATAGCTTTAGGCCCCGTTTACACTAAGCCGGATAAGGTTATGCAGGGTAAATCACACCTAACCTTATCCGTGTCCACACACAACAATGCCACCGTTTAGGACCCCCTCCGTCCGCCGGCGCAACGCGACCTAGTACGCTTGCGTGGAAAATGCGCACGTCATAGTCACCTCCAGTGTTGCTTTGTGTGCAACTTCTTAAATGTAACTTATCTGAACAATATCCAGTGTTGTGGTGTTTCAATTAACTGGAATCCAGTGTGTTGTGGGGCCCTATTATAGTGAATCACACCTGAGACATCATATATTAATCAAATCTTTTTTAGACACGTAAACAATGTGATAAAGAACATTTTACATCAATCAAACTAGGGATGTAGATATCTGGTCAGGACACTCCTCGCTCTTTTGCCTTCACCTTCATTGTCCATTCCTTTTTGGGGACTTTATATACTCTGGACCTAGACGTTGAGTCGGCGACATACATGGCGGACAATAACTGATACAGTCTGCTTTTGCCAGTCCAAATGCATTCGCCGTTTTCCTCGACGGCCAGGTAATACAAAGCACACGCTACCTTTTTTTAATCACATCCACGGGAGCCCGCATTCTCGTTGTCTCTCCTTCGACAAATGGACAAACTTTTTTGCTAGTGAGAAGTGTTGTATCTTAAATAGCTGCAATCGCTTTCTCTTAAGGTATTCATGTGTGATTTCCACAAGCGTCTGTACATGTGGAGCAGGGATGTCCAAAGTGCAGCCCGGGGGCCATTTTTAACGGCCCCACGGCCCATTTTAAAATACGATTAATAAAATGAAAAACATAAAAAGTGGTATGAAAGACCAAACAGGTGAAATGTAACAAGAAAATGTTGCAATGTTCACTCTAATCACACAAAGCTGCCATGCAGGCTGTTTCTTTGTTTAAAAAATAATAATGAATCAAAATCAATGTTATTATGAATTATTGACCTATCCAAGGCTACAATTATGTCACATTGAATATTGCACTTTGAGATATTTTTGGGGGAAATTGCTGCATATTTTGTGTTTGCCATATAAAAAATTTAGCTGTTTTTTTTTTTTTTAAAGAAGGGCCTAAAATGAAAAAACAAAAAACATAAACAACAATATAACGTATAATTGACGGATAGATCTGAAGTTGATCACGAGATTATTGTGTTAAAAGTAAACAGTAAAAAAAAATGTATAATTTATTTTTTAACACTTTAATGAGTAGGACCCTTTTGGTTCCCCAATCATTTTTGTGTGATTTGTTTTTAAGTGTCATCGCTCAAAAAATAATAATGAATTAAAATCAATGGTGTTATGAGTTATTGACCTTTTTAAGGCTCCAATTATTATATAATCTGAAATATTCCATTTAAAAATTTTATTGGGTGAAAATAATGCATATTTTGTGTTTTTTCCATTAAAAAACAGGGTTTTCTTTGACAGAAAGAGCATACGACTTAAATCTTTAAAAACGTTATATTGACAGATAGACCTAATGTTGATCTAGGGATTTAAAACTTGAATAATAATACAAATAATAATACTGAATAATGACACATTTTAAATATTTTTTTTACCAAAAGCCTTTGGGGTCCCTGGACTCAAGCCTGAGTGGAGGCCTAAATGTATATTTTTTATACATATATTGTATTGGTTTTTAAAATAAAAAAATATCAAAATGGCCCCTACTTGCTTTGATTTTTCAGTGTGCGGCCCTCAGTGGAAAAAGTTTGGACACCCCTGATGTAGAAGAATGAGAAACACGGTCATGTCTGGATGACTCGCCTTCCTATTTCCAGTGGTTACCTCCGAGTTACGAAACCGCTTTATTATGAAGCTGGCTGTGGCGCGTTCTTTCTGACGTCACTTCCTGTGCGGGGCGCGGTCTTTCTGGCGTCACTTCCTCTCCGAACTAAGTTTGCAAACAATCAATGAGTGCATACAAAGCTAAGTGTCGGAGATTCAAGAAATACACGGCGCACTTAGCCGTGTAAAAATGTGTCCGAGGAGGGGGACCTTAAACGCTGGTTTAGTGGGGCTGAAACGGGGCTTCGGCTAAATAATTCTTCGTTTAAGGGGTTAAACGACTTAGTGTAGACATGGCTATAAAGACGTGGTGCTAAATTATGCTTTGGAGGCTCCGTCAGGTTGTTTGTGTTTACTGTTGAGGATGAGGAGGAGGAGGAGGGTGGCTACTCCCAGTCTTCTGAGAACCAATGCGGCTGCTCCCCAGCAATCCTATTCAGGATCAACCCATGCTTGTTTATTTGAAAGAGACCCCACTTTTTTTTTAACTGCCAACCCTCCTCATTGTTCCCCTTCACATGGGGAGGACTTTGAAATTGTAATCTCAGGAGAGTCAAACACACACTTTTTGTTCTTTTTTTCCCACCTTTGGGGCCTGCAATAACATTATTGCGATAAGACAATCTCTCGTGTCAGCAAGCTTACGCAGACGTAAATATGTTTTATGATGCGGCGTTAGCCATACATTAATTTATTTGTGGCAGCCCGCCAGAAATAGACACGTTATACAAAACTGTCCGTGTAACGCCGCTTGTGAACGCACCCCATATGCACCTGGTCTGCCAGAGAATAAGTAGATGTAGCAGTGATGGAATAAGCATACCTCTGAAAAAAATTATCTAATTTTTAGGGCCACGCTGGCACCATGTACACCATATTGCCAAAAGTATTTGGCCACCTGCCTTGACTCACATATGAACTTGAAGTGCCATCCCATTCCTAACCCATAGGGTTCAATATGATGTCGGTCCACCTTTTGCAGCTATCACAGCTTCAACTCTTCTAGGAAGGCTGTCCACAAGGTTGCGGAGTGTGTTTATAAGAATTTTCCTCCATTCTTCCAAAAGAGCATTGGTGAGGTCACACACTGATGTTGGTGGAGAAGGCCTGGCTCTCAGTCTCCGTTCTAATTCATCCCAAAGGTGTTCTATCGGGTTCAGGTCAGGACTCTGTGCAGGCCAGTCATGTTCATCTACACCAGACTCTGTCATCCATGTCTTTATGGATCTTGCTTTGTGCACTGGTGCACAGTCATGTTGGAAGAGGAAGGGGCCCGCTCCAAACTGTTCCCACAAGGTTGGGAGCATGGAATTTTCCAAAAATGTTTTGGTATCCTGGAGCATTCAAAGTTAGTTTCACTGGAACTAAGGGGCCAACTCCTGATAAACAACCCGACACCATAATTCCTCCTCCACCAAATTTCCCACTCGGCACAATGTGACTGAGTTGCTGTTGTTCCCAAACTCTTCCATCTTCTTATAATAAAGCCGACAGTTGACTTTGGAATATTTAGGAGCGAGGACATTTCACGACTGGATTTGTTGCACAGGTGGCATCCTATGACAGTTCCACGCTGGAAATCACTGAGAGCGGCCCATTCTTTCACAAATGTTTGTAGAAACCGTCTCCATGCCTAAGTGCTTGATTTTATACACCTGTGGCCGGGCCAAGTGATTAGGACACCTGATTCTCATCATTTGGATGGGTGGCCAAATACTTTTGGCAATATAGTGTAGGATGTGTCTGTTTTTGGAGTATTAAATAAATGATCAAAATTGCCTTTTTGTAATAAATGTGAATTTTTCCAATTTCATTTTGGTTGTTAGAAACAATTCATTTGCAACCCATGAGTGGGAATGAATAATAAGAAAGATACAGAGTTCTGCAGCTTTTTGTAAAACAATATGGAACGACAAAATAATATCTTGTAACAAAAGTTACTGTAACCTCCATACTACTGAAGTTAGGAAAGTAAAATATCAAATTAAAGGTCATTTGATGCTTTATCTGATTAGGCAGATTACAGACATGCTGTTGCACGTCTAAAAATGTTGCAACATACCAAGCAATAAGGTGTAATGTATAATATTGTACCCATAAACGCCAGAAAACTTTATATTTTCATGAAGAATAGGAGCTAGAATTTTGTCTGTTTGTCTAATCTGCAATTTATGAGTCAGTAAAATGTGTAATGTGGAGCATCATTTCACAGCATTCATGTTTTCACTTCATAATGTGAGATACACCAGATGGAAATTCAAAATGTTTTTAAAAAAAAGTTTAATACATAATTCCATTCAAGAACTCCTTCATTCCGCACTCCATCCAGCTGTATAATCACTCACCATACAGCAATAGATGATATCTGTCTATTACCTGACACCTTCTATGTTAGCTACCTCTCTTTGTTTATAATGTATATTTTCTGCTGGATCTTCTCTCTATTTTATGCTGCAGCTGTTACATATACTGTAATATTGTACATGGTAATTGTTATATATTGTATATATTATATACAAATATAATATAATATATCAGTATATATCACATACTGTATATATAATATGTAAATATTACATAATGTTATATTTTATATTGCTACTACGGTACATTTATTTTCCTACTTTATACCTGCATTATCCTTTCCATCCTTACACTTTCCATCCTTTGTAACTGAGCTACTATGTGGAACAATTTCCCTTGTCATTGTCATTGTCTAATGTGAGTTGAGGATAGCAACATTTTGTTCATGTTCTGACAAAACAATCCTATTTAGTTTATTTGGATTGATATAAGATATTAAAAAAACATTTTTTGTAGTTGTATCTTTATTTTAAATAAAAATAAAAATGTAAAAAATAGTCCTCAGCCATTTTTAATATTGGAAAAAGTAGGTTTCACACAAAAAAAAAGTTTACGACCCCTGAACTAAGTTATGTATAAGTTTCTCTTATGTGTCTCATACATTATCATACACTGTGGTGCGTCTCATGATCCCACATTTTTAGACTTTGTATGTTATTTTCCTGTGGTTAGTATGGTTTCCTGTCCTTTTGCTCTTGTTTTGTCAGTATTTCCTGTTTGGTCTCTTGTGTTTTGCAACACCGTTACGTTCTGATTCCATTACACCTGTTTCCCATGGTCAGTTTTCATATAGTTTCACCTTGTTTCCTTCATTATTTAGTGTATGCCAACGTCATACGTTTCTTTCTGAGGTCCTGCTAGACCCGTGTTACTTTTCTTCTACCTGGTACCTGATAAAGGGACCTCCTGCCTGCACTTTGCCTGCCTTCTCTGCATCTTGGAATCACGCCGTGTCCAAAGTGCAAAAAGCTCAATGCTTGACAAAAACCATTATCAACAAACTTTTCTCACAGAAGCTCTGACATGTAAGCACGTACAGTATTGCTCTTCTCAACGAGCACCGGGTGCTGCTGTGGCCCCCTCCCCATATCAAAAACACACTCACAGGCCCCTCTATCTTGCTTGTGAAATAAAAAAAGCAACATTAGTAAGTTAATCTGTAGTTTTTTTCCATATTTTTTGTGCCAACCTACTCACTTTTTGTCACCCCCAATGTTATACTTCTGTACTACAGCTGGAACTGAATCCAATTAAATAAACCATCATTTGTCAGTGTTTATATGATCTAAAGTGGTGAGTGTATGACATGGAGTTGTGATTGTTATGATTCATATTCGACTTGCTTCTCCACAGCCACAAAAAAGGAGTATCGGCATAAATGCTTCATTAAAACCAGATGAAGCTAAATTCAAGTAACTCCCTCTTGTCAAATCAGAAATTAAACGATACAATCGTAACATTATCTAGCCATGATGATTTGATTGTGTAGGAAAATAAACAATAGGAGCTAACGACTACCAAAATTGTTGATCAGACCACAGTTATTGGGTTGATGTTTTGACCGTGTTCAGATTTCAGCTGTAAAAAGGAAAATTGATGCTGCTGCCATATATTTTTTTCTCTCTCGCTGAGATATACGACGTTGCGGCTTTCGACCCTGCAAATGAATATTGCGGCGACATTCTTGGGTTTGTGAACGGGACCGCAGCTAAACCCTATTTGGCGCATTCTCTTTGTTTCTCAGGAAGAGAGTAGAATTATGTGGAAGAAAGATTCGTATCAACAATCTATTTGGACTTTAGGAGAAACCATTCGCAATAAAAGGTGCATTTTCCTCCAATTATGATTAAATTAGACTTCCATGTTTTTTATGAACTTTTTTACAGCTCAAAAAAAGGGCCTAATGAAGACAATTTGCTTAAAGGCCTACTGAAATGAAATTTGTTTATTTAAACGGGGATAGCAGATCCATTCTATGTGTCATACTTGATCATTTTGCGATATTGTTATTATTTTTGCTGAAAAGATTTAGTAGAGAACATCGACGATAAAGTTTGCAACTTTTGGTCGCTGATAAAAAAAAGCCTTGCCTGTACCGGAAGTAGCGTGACGTCACAGGTTGAAAGGCTCCTCACATTTCTCCATTGTTTACACCAGCAGCGAGAGCGATTCGGACCGAGAAAGCGACGATTATCCCATTAATTTGAGCCAGGATGAAAGATTTGTGAATGAGGAACGTGAGAGTGAAGGACTAGAGAGTAGTGCAGGACGTATCTTTTTTCGCTCTGACCGTAACTTAGGTACAAGGGTTCATTGGATTCCACACTTTCTCCTTTTTCTATTGTGGATCACGGATTTGTATTTTAAACCACCTCGGATACTATATCCTCTTGAAAATGAGAGTCGAGAACGCGAAATGGACATTCACAGTGACTTTTATCTCCACGACAATACATCGGCGAAGCTCTTTAGCTACGGAGCTAACGTGATAGCACATCGGGCTTAAATGCAGATAGAAACAAAAGAAATAAACCCCTGACTGGAAGGATAGACAGAAAATCAACAATACTATTAAACCGTGGACATGTAAATACACGGTTAATGCTTTCCAGGCTGGCGAAGCTTAACAATGCTGTTGCTAACGACGCCATTGAAGCTAACTTAGCAACCGGACCCCACAGAGCTATGATAAAAACATTAGCTATCCACCTACGCCAGCCAGCCCTCATCTGCTCATCAATACCCATGCTCACCTGCGTTCCAGCGATCGACGGAGCGACGATCATAAATGCGGTCGGCGGCCCGGGGACGGAGGAAGTCAAGGTGAGGTCGGCGGCTAGCGCGTCTGCTATCCATCTCAAAGTCCTCCTGGTTGTGTTGCTGTAGTCCGCCGCTAATACACCGATCCCACCTACAACTTTCTTCTTTGCAGTCTTCATTGTTCATTAAACAAATTGCAAAGATTTCACCAACACAAATGTCCAGAATACTGTGGAATTTTGAGATGAAAACAAAGCTTTTTGGATATTGGATTCAATGGTGTACATATATTTCCGGTTCAATGATTGACGTCACGCGCATACGTCATCATACATAGACCTTTTCAACCGGAAGTTTAGCGGGAAATTTAAAATTGCACTTTATAAGTTAACCCGGCCGTATTGGCATGTGTTGCAATGTTAAGATTTCATCATTGATGTATAAACTATCAGACTGTGTGGTCGGTAGTAGTGGGTTTCAGTAGGAAAAACTAGCAGTGTGAGGCGATCCTTCATCGGCGTGTGTCCCGGTAGTGCCTTCTCCTTCACTGTAATAAAGGTCCGCTGTGGCATCTTTTTCTGTCTCATCACAAATAAAGACTTCTCGTAAATCGAGGTTCCACCGTTTTAATACCCACATAAGTAACTTTGAAAAGTTAGTTTATGTTATCCTTTTTTGCATAATGCCATTAGATCACCTAATGAAGTGACCAGTTAGTGTTTATTGGAAAAGGTCATGCGCATGAAAACGTCGCCATTTCCGACGCCTGCTGCAGGGAGCATGCTTCCCATCATACTTGCACTGACCTTGGAGGATAAATCTGCTTTTAAACTCACTAACATCTTCTGACATGACACTCCGTGGCCTGCACGCTGTTCCAGAAATGCGTTTTGATGGCAAAGCCGCGGCTGAAGACACGGGGCAAAACTATAGAAATGGTATTATTAGGTGTACCTGCACCAAATGAAATTCTGTCTGAGTCTTCTTGCAGATAGAGGGGCGCCGACATGAGCTGTAAACCCAAACCATGTGGGCAACAAGAGGCCCCCTGCATGTGGGGAGACGAGAGGGCTGACTTTTTTGTCAGATAGGAAATGAAGGCAAGGGACTGGGCATGAGGATTTACTCATGTTGAATCACCGTCTAAAAGATACTCCCTTTGCCTGATAAGATGTAGACATTGTCACCTGGGGGCTTATTCCTTTAACTTCTTTCGTTATAATATTCTCTGAGGGACTCTCTAAACAAACACAGCTTTTATAAGTCAGAAGTGTGGTGATGAGGTGGAATTAGTTCAGGAGTGGAAAAATCTACAGAATGACGCATAGAGTTTTTAGAAATGCTACCTTTTGTTGCATTTGCAGTTTGTTTCACAGATTGTATGACTTACTTAACATTGTAAATTGCAGAAATGTAGAGTGGAGATTTTTTTTATTTTTTTTTTATACATTTTTTTGTAATTTGGGATTTGACATACAGTATTCATTTCAAAAGTATTGTGTCTCTTGACTCTGCACACAACCATATGGCAATATATTTGATTTTACTTGCACAATTCAACATGTTTGAATTATTAGGAAGAAGCATATATATATATGTATATATATATATATATATATATGTATATATATATATATATATATATATATATATATATATATATATATATATATATATATATATATATATATATATATATATATATATATATATATATATATATATATATATATATATATAAACGTGTTCGGTAGTGACTGTTTTCAAAAATACACTCTGATTTTCTGACTTTAGAACAGGATTAAGAAATATAATGTCACATCAGGTCAAAATGTAGGGGTGTGGCCTACATTTAGAATTAGCCACGCCTCTAAAACTCTTGTTTCAGTAGTGACATAAAAACTAGGGACATGATTTTTGGAGCACAAAATCTGTCTTTCAGCCTGTGTTTGAACTTAATCATAAATATATTTTGAATTATATCAATGAAACAAATCTAAAAAAAAATGTTTTTAACGGTATTTTTTATAAATTTAAATTTAGGAGTCACAACTGGGGACAGCTAGAAAGTACCCTATAAAAGATGAGTTTGTATTTATTTATCTTATCACTATCTCAATTAATACTCTAGGTTTAAACAAATCATAATAAAAAGTAATTCAAAATGCACGTTTGAATATGTAAATGTTTTACTTTGGTTAAGGGACAGCACTTTGCTTTTATTTCGGTAAAATGCCACACACACACACACATATATATATATATATATATATATATATATATATATATATATATATGTATATGTATGTATATATATATATATATATATATATATATATATATATATATATATATATATATATATATATATATATTAGTATTTATATATATGTATATATATATGTATAAGTATATATGTATATATATATATATATATATATATATATATATATATATATATATGTATATATATATATATATGTATATATATATATATATATATATATATATATATATATATATATATATATATATATATATACGGTGGTAAGCAGCCGCCGACTTCATTTTCCCCCGTCTTCATTTTCCACCGTAGAAGAAGAAGAAGCGTGCGGTGCATGCTGGGATATATGACTGCACGAGGCGTGCCGTTTCATTTCCATTTGTTTGTTTATGTAAAGACCCCAAAATGAATCCTATTAAGAAACACGCTTACGACACAGAGTTTAAACTTAAGACGATCAGTCACGCAGTAGAACACGGGAATAGAGCAGCAGCGAGAGAATTTAACATGAACGAATCAATAGTGTCTCATTCGGACACTGAAGAAGAAGAATTTGAGGGATTTGTGGATGAGGAATAACTTCATAAAGTGAGCTTTACATATTTATTTTGTGTGTTGTGTTGTGTGACGTTAACGTCTGAGCAACGTTGAGTTATTGATATATTGTTATTGCTCTGCACTATTTCGAGTGTTACTATATTGTGATTGCACTAACGTTTGATTTACCGTAACAGTATCACTGTTTTTTACGTGTTTATTGAATCAGGGAAAAGTTCCAATCCACTATGTGATATAAATGTTGCACTACATCAGGGGTGGGCAATTAATTTTTACCGTGGCCGCATAAGCAACCCGAGCACTGCTGGAGGGCCACACCGACAATATTTCAGTTAAATTTTGCTCAATATTATTTTTTATATACCGTAAGATAAATAATAATAATAATAATAATAATTAATAATAATAATTTCATTTAACCTAACTTAACTTTATGCAAAAGCAGATTGCTTTTGATGGTTTTATTTTTAACACTGTCTTACACAACACTTCCTGATGTATAATACAATGCAAAAATGTCCATTTCTGCACAGGGTTAATTTCTGTCACTTTATCCTGCATTATCCAACATTTTTCCCCGTCAGATTTGGACAACCATCTGTTGTTAAAAATCGTTTTTAATCATATTTATTTTATATTGTTTTTTATATTGGTTTTATATGTAATTATTTTTTGTTTTCATTCAGTCATTGGTGGAGCTACGGATAATATTTGAATATTGTTTTTAAAGGCCTACTGAAACCCACTACTACCGACCACGCCGTCTGATAGTTTATATATCAATGATGAAATTTTAACATTGCAACACATGCCAATACGGCCGGGTTAACTTATAAAGTGCAATTTTAAATTTCCCGCTAAACTTCCGGTTGAAAACGCCGTTGGATGATGACGTATGCGCGTGACGCAGCCAGTGAAACAGGAGTATCGGTAGCCCATTGAAGTCAATACAAAATAGCTCTGTTTTCATTTTATAATTCCACAGTATTCTGGATATCTGTGTTGGTGAATCTTTTGCAATTTGTTTAATGAACAATGGAGACTGCAAAGAAGAAAGTTGTAGGTGGGATCGGTGTATTAGCGGCTGGCTGTAGCAACACAACGAGGACTTACTTGGATAGCAGACGCGCTAGCCGACGCTAGCCGCCAACCGCATCTGTGATCGGGTGAAGTCCTTCGTCGCGCCATCGATTGCTGGAACGCAGGTGAGCACGGGTGTTGATGAGCAGATGAGGGCTGGCTGGCGTAGGTGGAGCGCTAATGTTTTTATCATAGCTCTGTGAGGTCCGGTTGCTAAGTTTCTAAGTTAGCTTCAGTGTCGTTAGCAACAGCATTGTTAAGCTTTGCCAGGCTGAGAATTATTAACCGTATAGTTACATGTACATGGTTTAATAGTATTGTTGATCTTCTGTCTATCCTTCCAGTCAGGGATTTATGAATTTTGTTTCTATCTGCATTCGAGCCCGATGCTATCACGTTAAATCAGTAGCTAAAGAGCTTCGCCGATGTATTGTCGTGGAGATAAAAGTCACTGTGAATGTCCATTTCGCGTTCTCGACTCTCATTTTCAAGAGAATATAGTATCCGAGGTGGTTTAAAATACAAATCCGTGATCCACAATAGAAAAAGGAGAGAGTGTGGAATCCAATGAGACCTTGTACCTAAGTTACGGTCAGAGCGAAAAAAGATATGTCTTGCACTGCATTCTAGTCCGTCACTCTAACGTTCCTCATCCACGAATCTTTCATCCTCACTCAAATTAATGGGGTAATTGTCGCTTTCTCGGTCCGAATCGCTCTAGCTGCGTTGAAAACAATGGGAAAATATGAGGAGGCGAACAACTGACTACGTCACGCTACTTCCGGTACAGGCAAGGCTTTTTTTTATCAGAGACCAAAAGTTGCGAAATTTATCGTCGTTGCTCTATACTAAATCCTTTCAGCAAAAGTATGGCAATATCGCGAAATGATCAAGTATGACACATAGAATGGATCTGCTATCCCCGTTTAAATAAAAAAAAATCATTTCAGTAGGCCTTTAATATTGTTGTGCAGCACTTTGGAAACATTTTGTTGTTTAAATGTGCTAAACAAATAAAGTGGATTGGATTGGATTGTCACACCTGCCAGCTTGTCCCATTTCAGTCCTAACATGTCCAAACACGCATTTACCTCTGTGAACAAGTCATTACCTGTGGTTGTCTCTTTAATTGACTGCATGGCTGCCAGCTACTCCGTGATTTGAAAGTCTGTAGTTATCCCACGTAAGAAGATGATTAGCTGGTCACGTACATCACAGCTCTCATCCAAAGCCAGCGAAAAACTGTCAAAGTCTCCGGTAGGGATGTCCGATAATGGCTTTTTGCCGATATCCGATATTCCGATATTGTCCAACTCTTTAATTAACGATACCGATATCAACCGATACCGATATCAACCGATATATGCAGTCGTGGAATTAACACATTATTACATCCATGTATGGTGAAGATAAGGTACTTTTTAAAAAAATAAATAAAATTAGATAACTAAATTAAAAACATTTTCTTGAATAAAAAAGAAAGTAAAACAATATAAAAACAGTTACATAGAAACTAGTAATTAATGAAAATGAGTAAAATTAACTGTTAAAGGTTAGTACTATTAGTGGACCAGCAGCACGCACAATCATGTGTGCTTACAGACTGTATCCCTTGCAGACTGTATTGATATATATTGATATATAATGTAGGAACCAGAATATTGATAACGGAAAGAAATGGGGGGAGGGAGGTTTTTTGGGTTGGTGCACTAATTGTAAGTGTATCTTGTGTTTTTTATGTTGATTTAATAAAAAAAAAAAAAAAAAAATAAAAACGATACAGATAATAAAAAAAAACGATACCGATAATTTCCGATATTACATTTTAACGCATTTATCGGCCGATAATATCGGCAGGCCGATATTATCGGACATCCCTAGTCTCCGGGCATATCAGCTCAACAGAGTCCAAAAAGCACTCCTTAATAAACTCTCCATCAGAAAACGGCTTACTTTTTCTGGCGATTTTGTGAGAAATGACGAAACTTGTCCTGACGGCTGCATCTCTGGGGGTGTGAAATTTGGCAAAAAGTCCTTGTTGGGTTTGCAGTTTTACCATTAACGCATCAGCCTCCCTTGCGCGCGCTTCCTCAGACAGATTCCGGTATTTTTCCTCGTTCTTCGTCGTGTAGTGGCGATTCAAATTATATTCTTTAAACACAGCAACCGGTGTACCACAAATTAAGCACACGGCTTTACCTTTAATTTCTGTAAAGAAATACTTGGCAGTCCATGTCTTGTTGGAAACACGCCATTCCTCATCAACTTTTCTCTTTTTAGCGTCTCATCACTTGTCGCTGTGCACCTTCCCTCACAGGTTACACCCGGACATACGCCCATAAATAACACTTTTCAAAATGAAAGCAGCATAGTTGTATTGCATGCACGACATAGATGGTTTTTTTAACTTTATTTTGTCATTTGTGATTGCCGCTGTTCACATTCACTCACAATCACACACGCGCATACGTCCACACGGAAGCAATACAAATAACGCTTTTCAAAACAAAAGCAGCACCGTTGTATTGCACACTCGACATAGATACTTTTTTAAATTTATTTTGTAAATTATGATTGGCCTCACGCGGGCCGGACAGGGACGCACAGAAGGCCGGATGTGGCCCGCGGGCCGCAGAATGCCCAGGTCTGCACTACATGTTATACCTTGCTGTTGTTAAAAGATAAACAAAACACTGACTTTACCTCGGGGTAAATAATAAAACAGCTGTTTATTCATTTTGGGAGTGAACAGAGTTGTCAGAACCCTGGTTTGTAATCTATTAATGAAGTTTGACTGACCTATCTGACTGTTTTGTTGACATTCCCTTTAGCGCAGCTCCATCTAATGGATGCATAACGTAACCCCAGCCTCTACTGTAGCATCTATTCCATGCGCCTTATAATGCGGTGCGCCTTATATATGAACAAAGTTTTAAAATATGCCATTCATTGAAAGTGCGCCTTATAATCCGGTGCGCCTTATAGTGCGGAAAATACGTTATGTATGTGTGTGTATATATATATATATATATATATATATATATATATATATATATATATATATATATATATATATATATATATATATATATATATATATATATATATATATATATATATATATATATATATATATATATGTATATATATATAGGACAATTTCCTAAGCCAAAGATAATTAATT
>NC_084752.1:26648154-26665654 GCF_033978785.1 Entelurus aequoreus | reverse complement strand
AGTTGACTGATGAACATTATCACATAATTTATTCACAAAGTATAAATAACAACAAATAAAGATGCAATACTATCAACCGCAACATGTAAGTGTAAAAAAAAAAAAAACAGCATTGTGATTTGTACATTTTCAAAAAGTGCTTGTTCTATTTCTAAAAAAAGAAAACAATCTGAAGTTGTCTTTATTTTTAAGTTATCGTGCCGTGATTTTACCACTTGGGAGTAGACTTTTCTCCATGTGGCCCCCGATCTTAAATGAGTTTGACACCCCTGTCTTAAGTGGGATAAGTGGAAACAATTTTAGAACCACTGGTCTATACTGGGGTATCCAGACTTTTTCCACAAGGGGGCGCATACTTAAAATGTATGGATGTGAGCAGTGTGCGGACCACTTTGATACATTTTGTACATTCATAATGCTAAAAACAACACTGTTGGTCAAACTACTGACCGATCTGCAAATTAGTGTAACAACTATAGTGAATTAATTTCAATTTTGCAATATTCTGAGGACAAATAAAAACTAACAATAACTAGCTGCAGGCTGCAAATGTCCCCGGGGCCATACTTTGGTGTAGAATCCTCCCCACCGGTTAATGACGCTAAAATTGGTTCAAGCTACTTTGTGAGGGCCGCACAAGAAATTTAAAAAATAAATAATAATATATATATATTTTTTAATTGTTTATTAAATCAACATAAAAAACACAAGATACATTTACAATTAGTGCACCAACCTAAAAAACCTCCCTCCCCCATTTACACTCATTCACACTCATTCGCACAAAAGGGTTGTTTCTTTCTGTTATTAATATTTCTGATTCCTACATTATATATCAATATAGATCAATACAGTCTGCAGGGATACAGTCCGTAAGCACACATGATTGTATTTTTTTATGACAAACAAAAAAAAATTAATGGGACAAATTTTCAAGTGTTGACCGCAGTTACAGTCGCAGTTTCGCAGTTGCAAAAAGGTTGGGGACCACTGGGCTACAGTACCCGCTTTTCTACCGCTTGTCCCTGACCGGGACAAGCGGTAGAAAATGGATGGATGGATGGTCTATACTGGGGTATCTGGACTTTTTCCACAAGGGGGTGCATACTTTATGTATGGATGGTTGGCCACTTTGATACATTTTGTACATTCATAATGATGTCCAAGAGTATTTTTATATTAAATAAGGTAAAATATGTGTTACATTATAGGGCAATGCGTATATTGTATTGTGCACTTATATTGCCATATATCAGCTACTGTGTGGAAGTGTGGGGGAACACATATAAGAGTAACATAAAGGCATTGTATAAACTACAGAAAAGAGCTATAAAGATTATTCATAAAGTAGATTACTTAGAACACACTAACATATTATTCATTAATTCGGGTTTATTGAAATTACAGGAGCTAGTAAAGTTACAGACATTATGTGTCATGTTTAAGGCTAAAAGCAAAACATTACCAGCAAATTTACAAAAAATGTTTGTCATCACTTCTGAGAATGAAGAGAAGAAAAGGTCATTTCCAACATCAGTATTCAAGGACAACTTTAAAACAAATGTGCACATCAGTGGTAAACTATGGAATTGTTTTTACAATGAGATAAAAGATTGTAAAAATATATTCCAATTGAAAAAAATACATAAAGACAGAACAATAAAATCATATGGACAGCCAAGTGTTTACATTTTGCTTTATATTTATTATTTTACTTATTTTTTGCCTGGTTTTGTATTTGTTTTGTATCATCCGTGAGGTGTATATTACTTCTTTTGTTTTTTTGTTCGGTTTGTACTTCATGAAGTTTTGCACTTCTGTTTTTTTGTGTGTTTTTTTTGTTTGTTTTCGTTATATTTGGATGTAATTGTTGGTTTATATGTCATTAAGTAAGACTACGTATTATGTTGAAGGGGGCAGGAGAATATAAGATTTTGTAACTGTGTAACTGAAAAATTGTGGATTAATTGTCTATCAAAGATGCACATCAATGAAGGGGATAAATACAAATGAAATGAAATGAAATAATGCTAAAAACAACACTGTTGGTCAAACTACTGACCGATCTGCAAATTATTATTTTTTATTTTTTATTTTTTATTTTTTTTTATTTTTTATTTTTTTTTATAATGTCCTGCCCAGCTTCTCGGGCAAATCATATAGCAGATGTAGATGCCCATATCGGCTGTTCAGATTTACTTTACAAAAGAGAAGTGTAGGATACTTCTCTTGTTGCCTTACTTGTATTTTGACTTTATTAAATGTATTTATATTATCATTTGGTGCAGCCGGGCCGGAGCAGGAGGGGATAGAAAGAGAGAAAAAGGAAGACAGAGGGGGGAATTGTGGGGACAAGAGGGGGATTAGACAGAGAGACAAAAACAACAACAGCAAACACAACAACAACAACAACAGAGCAACATCAGCAAATACGACATGTACAAATATGATGGTAAAAGTAATAGCAAATAAGCAGTTAGCGAAAATTAAAAAAAAAAAACAGAAATGACAATGAGCATTATTACACTAAAAATGGAGCAATATGAATACCAATAGAAATAGTGCTATTGATAATAAACAATACCAGTACTTTACCTTTATTATCAACAATACAATTGTTCCGATCTGCAAATTAGTGTAACATCTATATTTAATTAATTTCAATTTTGCAATATGCTGAGGACAAATGAAAACAAACAACAACTAGCTGCAGGCTGCAAATGTCCCCGGGGCCATACTTTGGTGTAGAATCCTCCCCACCGGTTAATGACGCTAAAATTGGTTCAAGCTACTTTGTGAGGGCCATGAATGGCCTCTCCCGGCATGGGGTCTGTATGATGAACTACCTTCCTTTCAAAAGGTCTCTTGATGTTTCCTTAGAAGGCTGCGGGCCAATCAAAAGCGCGCTTTGACCCCCAAATTACCCAGCTGATTGGCTGGGCCGAGGAGTGGGAACACACCCCTTTCCTCTTATAGACGCTCCGGTCCTGTCCCGTGCGTAAAAGTTCCCAATTGCGAGCCGCGCATCGGTCAGTGAACGCATCATCCTCCGCACTCCATTCCTTCCCAGCGGGAGGTGCATGGCCGCCTCGCCTCGCGTCCAACCATGAACCCAACACAGGACTCCCCGCTCCCAGACGCCAAGGCGCTTCTTCACCCCAAGGAGGAGGCGGACGCGGACGCGGAGGACGCCACGCCGACGGAGAAGGGCCACGACGACCAGCACCGGACGATCCTCCCGTTCAGCGTCGAGGCTTTGATTTCCAAGCAAAAAAGCACCTGTCGGAGTCCGCTGCCGACCGGGAAGAGCGCGCACTTTTCTCCGAGGACTTTTTACGCGGAGGCCGTTTGCAGCGGCGGCTCCGCGGGGGACACCAGCCCCAACTTTGGCGATAAAGAGCAGAGCACTTGGTTCCAGGCGAACTCCTTCTCTACTAACTCTCGTAAGTATGCACTCTTTAAAATGCAGATTAGCCTCGACAATAAATTGGGATGATAAATTAAAAAGTGTGTATAGCTGCACAAATCACTCATACATGTTTCTTAATAAAAACACTTTTATTCATAATTATCTCAACACGTATGGATCATTCTTATTGGTGAAATTAGACTTGGATTTAGACTTAGACAAACTTTAATAATCCACAAAGGGAAACACAGTAGCTCAGTTACAAAGGATGGAAAGTGTAAGGATGGAAAGGATAATGCAGGTATAAAGTAGACTAAAAATGTACCGTAGTAGCAATATAACATATATGTAATGTTTAGACTTGGACAAACTTTAATAATCCACAAAGGGAAATTGTTCCACACAGTAGCTCAGTTACAAAGGATGGAAAGTGTAAGGACAGAAAGGATAATGAAGGTATAAAGTAGACAAAAAATGTACCGTAGTAGCAATATAACATATATGTAATATTTAGACTTAGACAAACTTTAATAATCCACAAAGGGAAATTGTTCCACACAGTATCTCAGCTACAAAGGTTGGAAAGGATAATGCAGGTATAAAGTAGACTAAAAATGTACCGTAGTAGCAATATAACATATATGTAATATTTAGACTTAGACTTAGTCAAACTTTATTGATCCACAAAGGAAAATTGTTCTACACAGTAGCTCAGTTACAAAGGATGGAAAGTGTAAGGATGGAAAGGATAATGCAGGTATAAAGTAGACTAAGAATGTACCGTAGTAGCAATATAACATATATGTAATATTTAGACTTAGACTTAGTCAAACTTTATTGATCCACAAAGGGAAATTGTTCTACACAGTAGCTCAGTTACAAGTGATGGAAGGTGTAAGGATGGAAAGGATAATGCAGGTATAAAGTAGACTAAAAATGTACCGTAGTAGCAATATAACATATATGTAATATTTAGACTTAGACTTGGTCAAACTTTATTGATCCACAAAGGGAAATTGTTCCACACAGTAGCTCAGTTACAAAGGATGGAAAGTGTAAGGACAGAAAGGATAATGCAGGTATAAAGTAGACAAAAAATGTACCGTAGTAGCAGTATAACATATATGTAATATTTAGACTTAGACAAACTTTAATAATCCACAAAGGGAAAGTGTTCCACACAGTATCTCAGTTACAAAAGATGGAAAGTGTAAGGGCGGAAAGGATAATGCAGGTATAAAGTAGACTAATAATGTACCGTAGTAGCAATATAACATATATGTAATATTTAGATTTAGACAAACTTTAATAATCCACAAAGGGAAATTGTTCCACACAATATCTCAGTTACAAAGGATGGAAAGTGTAAGGAGGGCAAGGATAATGCAGGTATAATGTAGACTAAAAATGTACCGTAGTAGCAATATAACATATATGTAATATTTAGACTTAGACTTGGTCAAACTTTATTGATCCACAAAGGGAAATTGTTCCACACAGTAGCTCAGTTACAAAGGATGGAAAGTGTAAGGACAGAAAGGATAATGCAGGTATAAAGTAGACAAAAAATGTACCGTAGTAGCAGTATAACATATATGTAATATTTAGACTTAGACAAACTTTAATAATCCACAAAGGGAAAGTGTTCCACACAGTATCTCAGTTACAAAAGATGGAAAGTGTAAGGGCGGAAAGGATAATGCAGGTATAAAGTAGACTAATAATGTACCGTAGTAGCAATATAACATATATGTAATATTTAGATTTAGACAAACTTTAATAATCCACAAAGGGAAATTGTTCCACACAATATCTCAGTTACAAAGGATGGAAAGTGTAAGGAGGGAAAGGATAATGCAGGTATAATGTAGACTAAAAATGTACCGTAGTAGCAATATAACATATATGTAATATTTAGATTTAGACTTAGTCAAACTTTATTGATCCACAAGGGGAAATTGTTCTACACAGTAGCTCAGTTACAAAGGATGGAAAGTGTAAGGGCGGAAAGGATAATGCAGGTATAAAGTAGACTAATAATGTACCGTAGTAGCAATATAACATATATGTAATATTTAGATTTAGACAAACTTTAATAATCCACAGAGGGAAATTGTTCCACACAGTATCTCAGTTACAAAGGATGGAAAGTGTAAGGAGGGAAAGGATAATGCAGGTATAATGTAGACTAAAAATGTACCGAAGTAGCAATATAACATATATGTAATATTTAGACTTAGACTTAGTCAAACTTTAATGATCCACAAAGGGAAATTGTTCCACACAGTAGCTCAGTTACAAAGGATGGAAAGTGTAAGGACGGAAAGGATAATGCAGGTATAAAGTAGACTAATAATGTACCGTAGTAGCAATATAACATATATGTAATATTTAGACTTAGACAAACTTTAATAATCCACAAAGGGAAATTGTTCCACACAGTAGCTCAGTTACAAAGGATGGAAAGTGTAAGGGCGGAAAGGATAATGCAGGTATAAAGTAGACTAAAAATGTACCGTAGTAGCAATATAATTGTATGTAATATTTAGACTTAGACTTAGACAAACTTTAATAATCCACAAGGGAAATTGTTCCACTCAGCTCAGCTCAACCTCTACCTGATCTGAACCAAATTTGATCCCCAGCAACTCTTCGAAGTATCAAACAGGTTTATAAGTGGTTATAGTGTATTTATATTTTCTCTGTTAGTGTGTGTATAACCCCCCCCCCCCCCCCCACACACACACACACACATTTTTTATATATATTGTTTTTCTAATCACCTGACATGTATACTGTGTATATGTACATCATTTATCCATTTTTTTAACATCATTTTTTATATACATGCTACAGGTTATACATCTTTTATTATTGAATGTATCAAATGTGATGAATATTTAATAGACCAAAATAGAAACAAGCCTTTTGGCTTTTTGTGCCATCCATTTGCCTTTTTAAAGCATTACATGGATTCAATTCTTTAGGATGTCAATAAATTCTCAATAAATAAAAAAAAACACATAGTAGCTCAGTTACAAAGGATGGAAAGTGTAAAGTTGGAAAGGATAATGCAGGTATAAAGTAGACTAAAAATGTACCGTAGAAGCAACATAACATATATGTAATATTTAGCCTTAGACAAACTTTAATAATCCACAAAGGGAAATTGTTCCACACAGTAGCTCAGTTACAAATGATGGAAAGGATAATGCAGGTATAAAGTAGACTAAAAATGCACCGTAGTAGCAATATAAAATATAACATATATGTAATATTTACATATTATATATACAGTATATGATATATACTCATATATGATATTATATTATATTATCTATCTGTGTTGACCCTGCGATGAGGTGGCGACTTGTCCAGGGTGTACCCCGCCTTCCGCCCGAATACAGCTGAGATAGGCTCCAGCGACCCCCCGCAACCCCAAAAGGGATAAGCGATATAGAAAGTGGATGGATGGATGGATATATATTGATATATTAAATTATATTATATTTGTATATAATACATACAATATACTGTATAACAATTACCATGTACAATATTTAATGTACGTAGTGTATATATCCCCCCCATTTTTTTGTATATATTGTTTTTCAAATCACCTGAAATGTATATTGTGTATATGTACATATTTTTCCTTTTTTTTTTTTTTTTTACATAATTTTTTTATATACATGTTACAGGTTATATATCTTTTATTATTGAATATATCAAATGTGATGAATATGTAATGGACCACAATGGAAACAAGCCTTTTAGCTCTTTGTGCCATCCATTTGCCTTTTTAAAGCATTACATGGATTCCATTCTTTAAGATGTCAATAGACTTCTCAATCAATCAATCAAATATCACAGTATATGTAACAGCTGCAGCATAAAACAGAGAGTGGATGCAGCAGAAAATAGACATTATAAACAAAGAGAGGTAGCTAACATAGAAGCGGTCAGGTAATAGACAGATATCATCTATTGCTGTATGGCGAGTGATTATACAGCTATGCTAAATGACCTACATTATTTAGAACAGCAGTGGTTTCACCACCTCCATGTACCATGACCAACATTAAAATAAGGTAGCGTAGTATGCATAAATAGTCATTAAAAACCAGGCAGAGCGTTTATTTCACAAGTATATTCAATATTTTTGGCCACTGTAACATATATACAGTTTGAATAGCAACACTGTGTTTAAATATTTAACAAAGTGGCATACCACAGGTTGAGAATCACTGATTTAGAATCTTTGCCTCAGAAATACTAAATGTAAATGTCCACCGTAGTGGACAATTTATTTGGTTCAGAACCAAAACACAAATGTCCACTGTAGAGAACGCCGGTTTCCACGTAGGAGGGTTATTAATACTACTTACCTCTGTAAATGACTCATAATTTTTTATTTATAAAACACATTTATTCATAATTATCTCAACATATATAGATCATTCTTGTTGGTGAAATGACCTACATTATTTAGAACAGCAGAGAATGCCCCTCCAAGTACCATGACCAACATTAAAATATGGTAGCGTAGTATGCCTAAATAGTCATTAAAAACAAGGCCGAGGTTTTATTTATCAAGTATATTTAATATTTTTGCCCACTGAGTTTGAACAGTAACACTGTGTTTAAATATTTAACCAAGTGGCGTACCACAGGTTGAGAATCACTGATTTAGAATCGTTGCCTCAAAAATACTAAATGTGAATGTCCACCGTGGTGGACAATTTATTTGGTTCGGAAACAAAACACCAATGTCCACTGTAGAGGACGCTAGTTTCCACGTAGGAGGGTTATTAATACTACTTACCTCTGTAAATGACTCATAATTGTTTATTTATTAAACACATTCATTGGATCATTCTTGTTGGTGAAATGACCTACATTATTTAGAACAGCAGTGAACGCCCCTCCAAGTACCATGACCAACATTAAAATAAGGTAGCGTAGTATGCCTAAATAGTCATTAAAAACAAGGCTGAGGTTTTATTTTACAAGTATAATTAATATTTTTGGCCACTGTAACATACGCACAGTTTGAACAGTTACACTGTGTTAAAATATTTAACTAAGTGATTTTTTGGCGTACCACGGGTTGAGAATCACTGATTTAGAATCTTTGCCTCAAAAATACTAAATTTGATTGCCCACCGTAGTGGACAATTTATTTGGTTCGGAAACAAAACACAAATGTCTCAACATATATAGATCATTCTTGTTGGTGAAATGACCTACATTATTTAGAACAGCAGAGAATGCCCCTCCAAGTACCATGACCAACATTAAAATATGGTAGCGTCGTATGCCTAAATAGTCATTAAAAACAAGGCCAAGGTTTTATTTATCAAGTATATTTAATATTTTTGCCCACTGAGTTTGAACAGTAACACTGTGTTTAAATATTTAACCAAGTGGCGTACCACAGGTTGAGAATCACTGATTTAGAATCTTTGCCTCAAAAATACTAAATTTGAATGTCCACCGTAGTGGACAATTTATTTGGTTCGGAAACAAAACACAAATGTCCACTGTAGAGGACCCTGGTTTCCACGTAGGAGGGTTATTAATACTACTTACCTCTGTAAATGACTCATAATTGTTTATTTATTAAACACATTCATTGGATCATTCTTGTTGGTGAAATGACCTACATTATTTAGAACAGCAGTGAACGCCCCTCCAAGTACCATGACCAACATTAAAATAAGGTAGCGTAATATGCCTAAATAGTCATTAAAAACAAGGCTGAGGTTTTATTTTACAAGTATAATTAATATTTTTGGCCACTGTAACATACGCACAGTTTGAACAGTTACACTGTGTTAAAATATTTAACTAAGTGATTTTTTTGGCGTACCACAGGTTGAGAATCACTGATTTAGAATCTTTGCCTCAAAAATACTACATTTGATTGCCCACCGTAGTGGACAATTTATTTGGTTCGGAAACAAAACACAAATGTCCACTGTAGATGACGCTGGTTTCCACGTAGGAGGGTTATTAATACTAATTACCTCTGTAAATGGCTCGTAATTGTTTATTTATAAAACACATTTATTTATAATTATCTCAACATACATAGACCATTCTTGTTGGTGAAATGACCTACATTATTTAGAACAGCAGTGAACGCACCACCAAGTACCATGACCAACATTAAAATACGGTAGCGTCGTATGCCTAAATAGTCATTAAAAACAAGGCCAAGGTTTTATTCATCAAGTATATTTAATATTTTTGCCCACTGAGTTTGAACAGTAACACTGTGTTTAAATATTTAACCAAGTGGCGTACCACAGGTTGAGAATCACTGATTTAGAATCTTTGCCTCAAAAATACTAAATTTGAATGTCCACCGTAGTGGACAATTTATTTGGTTCGGAAACAAAACACAAATGTCCACTGTAGAGGACCCTGGTTTCCACGTAGGAGGGTTATTACTACTACTTACCTCTGTAAATGACTCATAATTGTTTATTTATTAAACACATTCATTGGATCATTCTTGTTGGTGAAATAACCTACATTATTTAGAACAGCAGTGAACGCACCACCAAGTACCATGACCAACATTAAAATACAGTAGCGTAGTATGCCTAAATAGTCATTAAAAACAAGGCTGAGGTTTTATTTTACAAGTATAATTAATATTTTTGGCCACTGTAACATACGCACAGTTTGAACAGTTACACTGTGTTAAAATATTTAACTAAGTGATTTTTTGGCGTACCACAGGTTGAGAATCACTGATTTAGAATCTTTGCCTCAAAAATACTAAATTTGATTGCCCACCGTAGTGGACAATTTATTTGGTTCGGAAACAAAACACAAATGTCCACTGTAGAGGACGCTGGTTTCCACGTAGGAGGGTTATTAATACTACTTACCTCTGTAAATGACTCATAATTGTTTATTTATTAAACACATTCATTGGATCATTCTTGTTGGTGAAATAACCTACATTATTTAGAACAGCAGTGAACGCACCACCAAGTACCATGACCAACATTAAAATACAGTAGCGTAGTATGCCTAAATAGTCATTAAAAACAAGGCTGAGGTTTTATTTTGCAAGTATAATTAATATTTTTGGCCACTGTAACATACGCACAGTTTGAACAGTTACACTGTGTTAAAATATTTAACTAAGTGATTTTTTGGCGTACCACAGGTTGAGAATCACTGATTTAGAATCTTTGCCTCAAAAATACTAAATTTGATTGCCCACCATAGTGGACAATTTATTTGGTTCGGAAACAAAACACAAATGTCCACTGTAGAGGACGCTGGTTTCCACGTAGGAGGGTTATTAATACTACTTACCTCTGTAAATGGCTCGTAATTGTTTATTTATAAAACACATTTATTCATAATTATCTCAACATACATAGACCATTCTTGTTGGTGAAATGACCTACATTATTTAGAACAGCAGTGAACGCACCACCAAGTACCATGACCAACATTAAAATAAGGTAGCGTAGTATGCCTAAATAGTCATTAAAATCAAGGCTGAGGTTTTATTTTACAAGTATATTTAATATTTTTGGCCACTGTAACATACACACAGTTTGAACAGTTACACTGTGTTAAAATATTTAACTATGTGATTTTTTGGGCGTACCACAGGTTGAGAATCACTAATTTAGAATCTTTGCCTCATAAAACCAAATTTGAATGTCCACTGTAGTGGACAATTAGTTTTGTCCACTGTAGAGGACGCTGGTTCCCACATAGGAGAGTTATTAATACTACTTACCTGTGTTTCTCT
This sequence comes from Entelurus aequoreus, assembly GCF_033978785.1. Taxonomy (NCBI): domain Eukaryota; kingdom Metazoa; phylum Chordata; class Actinopteri; order Syngnathiformes; family Syngnathidae; genus Entelurus; species Entelurus aequoreus. Next base: position 26,654,459 of record NC_084752.1, on the reverse strand, counting down.
TTGCCATGGTCTTTCCCAGGTAGCTCGAGTCCAACTCCGTGTACTTTACGCAAACACAAAAACAACAGGAAACCTCGCACGCCCTTCACTACCTCTCAGCTGCTGGCCCTGGAGCGCAAGTTCCGCCAGAAGCAGTACCTCTCCATCGCCGAGAGAGCCGAGTTCTCCAGCTCCCTCAACCTGACGGAGACGCAGGTGAAGATCTGGTTCCAGAACCGCAGGGCCAAGGCCAAGAGACTGCAGGAAGCCGAGCTGGAAAAGTTTAAACTGGCCTCCAAGCCCGTCCTGTCCGCCTTCGCCTTGCCTTTCCCCCTCAGTGCGGCGCACATGCAGGGCTCCCCGGCAACATGGCCGCCCTCCAACCCCTTCCCCAGGCCCAGTCTGCCGGTCCCGGGACTCTTTGGTGGACCTGTCACTTACGGGATGTACTATTTGTCCTAATATTGCTGACAAATACATATATTTTCATGGACATGGTTGCAAATCACTTAAAGGCACAATAAGTCGTTTCCAATTTGGAAAACTTTTTTCTTTTGATACTTTGAAGTTGCGAGAATTGTTCTTATACCGCCAAGAAATTGTCATGTTGATAGCTTTGTGCAGGCTTTGGGTTCACAATCTTGAATTGCTCTCAAATATGAATTATTATAAAGCAGGGTGTCCAAAAAGTGGCCGAGGGGCAATCTGCAGCCCGCAGCATATTTTCTAAAAACGACAGTAAAAATGCAGGAAAAAGGAACAAAAACACATAATGTAATGAGAAAAAGATGAAAATGTGATAATAATAAACTCAACTATAAAAATATGCTTTGTCATCAACACAAAGCTGACACAAATCTGTGTCTTTAAATATATATAATGCCTGTTTTTTTGTTTTTTGTTTTTTTTTACAAATTGAAAGAAAATGACCTCTATACAAGCCCTTAATAGATAACGTTATAAAGTCAGGTTATTTATCATATCTCAAAGAGAGCAATAATATAGGTTGTGCTTGCAGTTTCATCAGCAACAATCATTTGCCAGCAAATGTGTATTATAAAGTGCATTCCTCTCACATGGTGGCCTCAAACAGGATGAAAAATAGAGTAAAAGATAGTGAAAGTCCTGCAGTGTATTTATTCTCACAGCAGGAAATGTGTATTTATTGAATATATTTTCTATCTGTACTGTGTACACCTCTCGATGAAAATCTATAGTAATGTGTAATAAACGTATGAATCTGAATGTGTTTTGTGTTTTGATATTCTTGCATCATTAAAATGTTTCCTTTGTGTCACTGTAAAAAATAGTTTGAAAGCAAGTCAGGTACTATATACAGTACTATGAAAATGATGCATAGTATGCTATTATCTATTAACTATATTTGCACACTTTGGCAAAAATAACGTGCATCGCTCATACAGGCACATTGTTTATATAGGTCAGGGGTGTCCAAACTTTTTCCATTGAGGGCCCCGCACTAAAAAAATCAAAGCAAGCGAGGGCCATTTTCATATTTTTTATTTTAAAAACCAATTGAATATACCGGTATGTATAAAAAATATACATTTAGGCCTCCACTCAGGCTTGATCCCGGGGACCCCAAAGGGTTTTGGTCAAAAAAATATAAAAAATGTGTCATTATTCAGTATTATTTTTTTTAAATTTAAATCTCTAGATCAACATTAGGTCTATCTGTCAATATAACGTTTTTAAAGATTTAAGTTGTGTGCTCTTTTTGTCAAAGAAAACCCAGTTTTTTTCATGGAAAAAACACAAAATATGCAATATTTTCACCCAATACAATTTTTAAGTGGAATATTTGAGATTATATAATAATTGGAGCCTTAAAAAGGTCAATAAATCCTAACACCATTGATTTTAATTCATTATTATTTTTTGAGCAATGACACTTAAAAACAAATCACACTAAAATGATTGGGGATTCAAAAGGGTCCTACTCATTAAAGTGTTAAAAAATAAATTCTACATTTTTTTTTACTGTTTACTTTTAACACAATAATCTCGAGATCCACTTCAGATCTATCCGTCAATTATAAGTTTTATTGTTGTTTATGTTTTTTGTTTGTTAGTTTTAGGCCCTTATTTTAAATCAGCTCAGTTTTTTATATGGCAAACACAATATGCAACATTTTCCCAAAAAAATACCTCAAAGTGGAATATTTAATGTGACTTAATTGGAGCCTTGAATAGGTCAATAATTCATACTAACATTGATTTTGATTCATTATTGTTTTTTAATCAAAGAAACAGCCTGCATGGCAGCTTTGTGTTATTAGAGTAAACATTGCAACATTTTCTTGTTACATTTCACCTGTTTGCTCTTATATACCACTTTTTATGTTTTTAATTTTTTTCAATCGTATTTTTAAAATGTGCCGTGGGGCCGTTAAAAAATGACCTGCGGACCGCAAATGGCACCCGGGCCGCACTTTGGACACCCCTGATATAGGTAATTGGAGCAAGATGATATTGGTGAAATGATGCAAAAACATTTTTAACACCAGAATATATTTTGTAATTATATATTATTCATACTTACTTACATGTTTTTCCAAATGTACTTCAACAAAAAAATACAGAAATATGGCAGATTATTACACAACATGTTTACATACAGCAGGTAGTTATTGGCATTATTTACAATACATGGATTAACAATTTAGTATGGAATAACTATGACGGTATTTACATTTTGACAGACACAACACTTCATAACAAATCACTCCATTAAATTGATGTTTTTTTTAATGCTTATTCTGATTGGAACAAATGTTTGATTTGGAAAATAAGTCATGAAACACTTTATTTGCACAGACATAACAATAATATTTGGCGTGGCGTGTAGGCCCATAGGACAAAATCGTATAAATAAATGTTTAAATAATGACTTACATGTATTATTAATTAATTATAATTGGAATTAAATACATGCATGTGTTATTAAACGAGTCATTTTATTTAATGTAAAATTACATTTTCTTATTTTACCATTTAATTATTGAGTTTATTATTTCGTGTTTTAATTCATTATTTCACGATTAATGGAATATTTAAGTCATTATTTAAAAATATTTTTTATTTTTATGTTTTTAAATGTTGTCTGCGTCTTCCTTCAGACGACTTTGAACATGACGTGAGTGAGAAGGCGGTGTTGTAGTACTGACATGTGGCCAGTAGAGGGCGACTACTCATTCATTGCAGATACTGTTCATTAGAAGAAGAACCACTTCCGCTTCTCAGTCCCGTCAGACTCTTCGGCGAAGTGAGGTGAGCACACAAGAGCGGCTGTACTCAATGGATATGTGACTTAAATAGCGAGTGTGACTGTAAATATAATTGTTGCATTCTCATAGTTGACAAAAGTGAGCGTAAAGTTGGTCATTGTTTGCGGAAACATTGACGTTAGAAAAGGTCTTCTCTGACCTTGGCTTGCAAGCTAACAATGCTAGCCAGCTAGCTTGTAGTCAGGCAGGACACTTCGAACTGCTGTCAATGGTGACGTCATACATGTGGTATTGATAGAAGTGTACACATTTCACATTGTTTTTGCATTCAATTTGAGTTTGCATTGACCGCCGAATTGATAGAAATTAGACCGCATCGCTTGCTAATCTGACGTGCTAATACCGTTTGTCTTTCTTTCTTTAGTTTATGTCGAACATGAACACACTTACAACATTATACATCACACACTTTCATATCATTTCACTTTACATCATGTCCGAAAAGGAGTAGGAAGAAGCAAAGCTTATTTAATCCTACCCCTTTCCCACTTCAGGAGCGTTTATTGATGATATGGAGATAGAAAGGGTGTATTCAACAACATTTTGGGGAATCTATATAGATCAGGGGTCTCAGACACGCGGCCAGCGGGCCAATTGCGGCCCGCGAGACGTTATTTTGCGGCCCGCACCTTGATATGAAAATTTAATGTTAGTGCGGCCCGCGAGTTTTACATGAATGGCGCTTGACAGCATCATACTTGCAACCCTCCCGATTTTTCCGGGAGACTCCTGATTTTCAGGGCAACCATTCTCTCGTATGTCTTCAACCAAACAACAATATTAAGGGCGTGCCGTGATGTCACTGCCTTTAGCGCCCTCTACAACCTGTACAAACAGCGTGCCATCCCAGTCACATGTTGTATTTGGCTTCTGTACACACACGTAAGTGACTGCAAGACAAACTTGGTCAACAGCCACACAGGTCACACTGAGGGTGCCGTATAAACAACTTTAACACTGTTACAAATATGCGCCACACTGTGAACCCACACCAAACAAGAATGACAAACACATTTCGAGAGAACATCCGCACCGTAACACAACATAAACACAACATAACAAATACCCAGAACACCTTGCGCCCCCACACATCAACCCCCTCCGTGCGTCGGTTGAGGTGGGTGGGGTTTGGTGGTAGCGGGGGTGTATATTGCAGCCCGGAAGAGTTAGGGCTGCAAGGTGTTCTGGGTATTTGTTCTGTTGTGTTTATGTTGTCTTACGGTGCGGATGTTCTCCCGAAATGTGTTTGTCATTCTTGTTTGGTGTGGGTTCACAGTGTGGCGCATATTTGCAACAGTGATAACGTTTTTTATACGGCCACCCTCAGTGTGACCTGTATGACTGTTGATCAAGTATGCCTTGCAGTCACCTACGTGTGTCTGCAGAAGCCTCATACAACATGTGACTGGGCTGGCACGCTGTTTGTATGGTGAAAAAGCGGACGCGACGACAGGTTGTAGAGGACGTTAAAGGCAGGGCTATCACGGCACGCCCTTAATATTATTGTCCGGGTGAAAATCGGGACAAATTCGAGAGAATGGTTGCCCCGGGAGATTGTCGGGAGGGGCACTGAAATTTGCGAGTCTCCCGGAAAAAAAATCGGGAGGGTTGGCAAGTATGTTACTAGGGCGGGATAGCCATTCAAAGAAGGTGAATTCATTAAAAAGTGCATGTTAGATTTTTTTAAAGAAATCTTTTCTTGCGGCCCAGCCTCACCCAGTTTCTGAATCCAGTGGCCCCCAGGTAAATTGAGTTTGAGACCCCTGATATAGATGATAAATTAAATTGGAAACTGTACATAAATATACTCAAGACAAAGATGGCAAAAAGTATTCCTATGTTACATAAAATTAAAAACTCTGTAAATCAAAAGGCTCTTAACATGTTATATAATTATTTCATACTCCCATATCTTAATTATTGTGTTGAAATCTGGGGTAACAATTATAAATCAAACATCAACTCTATGTTCTTACTTCAAAAGAAAGCGATTAGAATTGTAAATTATGCGGATTATCATGACCATACCAATGCTCTGTTTATTAAATTAAAACCATTAAAACTGCACGATCTTGTTGACCTCAACACTGCTATTGTGACGTACAAAGCTCATAACCACATGCTGCCTGGTTGTCTACAGGAGAGGTTCAAACCTAGGGAGAGTCCCTATGACCTCAGAGGTTCAGCTGTCTTTCAGAAAGCAAACATAAGAAATAGCTTAAAAAGTAGATGTGTTTCTGTCGGGGGGGTTTATCTGTGGAACAGCTTGGATGATTCCTTAAAATGTTCCAGTTCCATTCACACATTTAAAAAAACACTTTAAGACCAATATCTTGGAAAAATATATCACTCTTGAATCAACACAGTAGTTAATACTATGATCAATGTTAATTAAAAACTAAATGTGGGATATAAATAATAATGGAAGTATAATTGAACAGTGTTTATGTTGTGTACAAGGTGTATTTATAATATGCTGTGCAAAGGAAATTTCATAATTTTTGGAAAGCTCGTCTTGTATTTGATATTGTGTTATACGGTTAGGCGCAATAAGTGTTCGACTTCAGCTTAAACCCTTTCGGTCTGCAACATTTTCAATCTATGAATGTACAACTGTTTATGTAAAACTGTTCGTTTATTTTGTTGACCATTGACTGAAGAAATAATAAACTAACTAACTAACTTCAGAGCGTTTACAAATACAGTATATACATTCATTTGTTGACTTTTTTTTATAGTAAAATGACATCCGTGAATGAGTAATACAACAGTTTTGTAATATATAATTAAGTCAGTCATTATTAACCTACTGAGATGAAGAATGTTATTTTCAATAAGGTTGAAAGTATTTCTCATAATTCTTCTTTGTACTTTGTAAGCACTATTAATTTGAACAACCTCTAAAACTGGGTCATATCAGTACAATGTTTAACTTCTTTACTTAATCCATTCCATAATTGAATTCCACATACTGATATGCTAAAGGTTTTAAGTGTTGTACGTGCATACAAATGTTTT
>NC_084752.1:26620654-26643154 GCF_033978785.1 Entelurus aequoreus | reverse complement strand
CCTGCCATTGATTGGAGCTACTACAGGAGCGCTGTGGCCAAAGCTGGGCTGGTTGATGAGTTTGAAAAAAAGGTAAATTGATAAATATATAATCTGCAACAATAGATTATTCCTCTGATTATTCTAACGAGTCAACATGCTCATATTTCCTTTAATAGTTCAAAGCCATGCAGATTTCTGCTCCGATTGATACAGAGTCAAGTGCTATTGATGCACAGGAGGCCAAGGCTGTAAGTGTTTGCTTCAAAAGACATGCACTAAAAATTTACCTGTTCTACTGGAAAATGTTTGACTATTGTGTTAAACGCGTGTGATCTATCATCTTGAGATCCCACCATAGAGCATACTTTGTAAAGAAAAGCAATGAGTTGGACCATTTTACAATAGTCTGCCAATGTTCTGTGACATTCTCTAGTTTCCCCTCATTATTTCTAATTTTTTTACTCTGCCAGAACGTAGATGCCACGGCCCACGTGGAAAGCTCCAAGGCCCGGGTCGCCGAGCTTGAGAAACAGGTGAGACTAGTTTGCTTTGCAGCTTTAATACCTAATTAAATTAGAATGAACAAGTACTTTCAAGTAAAACCTTACTACTCTTTATCTCTCTCGTTTACTCACAGTTGGCGAAGTTTACGAATATGATCCCCTTCGACCAGATGACAGTTGACGATTATACTGACACCTTCCCGGAGACCAAGTTGGACATGGTCAAATACCCTTATTGGCCCCACAAGCCCATTGCTGATCTGTAATTTAATGACTTGACACCTCACATTAAAAATGTATTTTAAATGGAACAAATTGAGGATATTAATATGTGCGTCTGTGTATAAGTTGTACACGGGACATGTAGGTTCAATGAAATAAAGATGGTGTGATCTAGACTTTTTGCTTACCACTTCGCATAATTTGCAGTGTTACATTAAAAACAGAAACACAATGTTTACCTATTTATTAGATAATGGTTAGACATTTTCAAATTGTGAATGAATGTAATGATTCCTTGATGTAATGTTTGCTAAATATTGGAACGTTTGTCAGAAGCTTCACTTGTGTGATAGAACAAGGTAGCTGTCAATCATTCTTTCCTGCCCAATGGCGAAACAACAGACTACCTCAACAGCCATTGGCCAATAAGGCCATATTTACATCGATATGGGCTGACGTCCCGCCTCTTCACTAACATCGTGCTGTGATTGGTCCTTCAGTTTAGCTTCCCCTTTCTTGATTGGGTTAGCGTCATTGCGGAAACATAAGGGTGGAGTTCCATCAAATGTGTGTTCAATGTTCAGTTAGGTTATCTGACAGGTCATTGACGGAAATCCGGAGTACATCAGCTGAGGTAAAGACATTTTCCTAATAACATTATGTTGTGAATGTGTTGAAAATAGGTGTTTTCAATCTGAAACATACAATTGACGTAGAGTTTCCCCACAAGTGTTGACGGTGCAAAGTACAGTTCACCGTCCAAGGGTGAATAATGGTGTTTATCTGAATACCTAGTGTGTGTACAAATGAAAGGCGATTGTGCGACGCATGCGGAATATGTCACAACATATATATATAGTCTGTGGAGTTTTATATTTATTTTTTACTAGTGTATCTATAATATGCACAATATCAACAGTGGACCGCTATCGGTAGCATCGACCGCTAGCTTATGTTGTCAGCGACTGCATGGCAGCCAGGTGCCCTCTGCCCTAAATGCAAGGTGTTGGCTCTTGTTTACATTCTCAAACACACTCATATCGCACAACAACACACGAATCTCCAACACTAAATACCATCTCACCCTCTACTGAACACGTTCAGTGTCACCAATGTGCTTTCCATACGGCTAGCAAGGTGCTAACATTGCTAATTTGCAATATAGGATGACTGTTGGGCAGCACAGTGGTACAGGGGTTAGTGCATGTGCCTCACAAATACGAAGGTCCTGGGTTCGATCCCCGCTGCGTGGGTTCCCTCCCATCTCCAAACATGCACCTGGGGATAGGTTGATTGGCAACATTAGAAATGGTCGCTAGTGTGCGAATGTGAGTGTGAATGTTGTCTGTCTATCTGTATTGGCCCTGCGATGAGGTGGCGACTTGTCCAGGGTGTACCCTGCCTTCCGCCCGAATGCAGCTGAGATAGGCTCCAGCACCCCCTGCGACCCTGAACGGGACAAGCGGTATAAAATGGATGCCTATATGCATCAGCAGTCCATAACCGGCACCGGTCCGTGACACATTTGCTTTCAGGCCGCACAGAGACATTAAATAATTTCTAACAGACCGCATTTTCTCCTACTGAACTATCACCAGTCCCACCAGACACATCAACACGCTTGTTCATAGATGTATTATAAAACTCCTGATAGGAACTTGCCATTTGCTATATCAATCAATCATCCATCCAGCCGTCTTCTTCCGCTTATCCGAGGTCGGGTCACGGGGGCAGCAGCCTAAGCAGGGAAGCCCAGACTTCCCTCTCCCCAGCCACTTTGTCCAGCTCCTCCCGGGGATCCCGAGGTGTTCCCAGGCCAGCCGGGAGAGATAGTCTTCCCAACGTGTCCTGGGTCTTCCCCGTGGCCTCGTACCGGTCGGACATGCCCGAAACACCTCCCTAGAGAGGCGTGCGGGTGGCATCCTGACCAGATGCCCGAACCATCTCATCTGGATACTCTCGATGTGGAGGAGCAGCGGCTTTACTTTGAGCTCCTCACCCTATCAATCAATCAATCAAAGTTTATTTATATAGCCCTAAATCACAAGTGTCTCAAAAGGCTGCACAAGCCACAACGACATCCCACACCAGGGCAAGATAAAACTGAATGAGAAACCTTGAAGGGGACCGCAGATGTGGGCGCCCCTGGATGTCGAGTGGATCTAGTTAATAATGTGAGAGTCCAGTCCATAGTGGGGCCAGCCGGAGATCATCTTGTCAGCATCGCAGAGACGTCCCCAACTGATGCACAGATGAGTGGTCCACCCTGGGTCCCGACTTTGAACAGCTAGCGCTTCAACTGTGGTCACCTAATCTGTGCTGCCCCCCTCTCCACGAAGGAGAGGGGGGCAGAGCAAAAAAGAGACTGCAGATCAACTGGTCAAAATGGGGGGTCTATTTAAAGCAGGGGTATCAAACTCAATTTACCTGGGGGCCACTGGATGCGGAAACTGGGTGAGGCTGGGCCGCAAGTTAAGATTTCTTTAAAAAATCTAACATGCACTTTTTAAAGAATTCACCTTCTTTGAATGGCTATCCCGCCCTAGCAACATCCTTCCAACCCTCCTGATTTTTCCGGGAGACTCCTGAATTTCAGTGCCCCTCCCGACAATCTCCCGGGGCAACCATTCCCCCGAATTTGTCCCGATTTTCACCCAGACAATAATATTAAGGGCGTGCCGTAATAGCACTGCCTTTAACGTCCTCTACAACCTGTCGTCGTGTCCGCTTTTTCACCATACAAACAGTGTGCCAGCCCAGTCACATGTTGTATGAGGCTTCTGCAGACACACTTAAGTGACTGCAAGACATACTTGATCAACAGCCATACAGGTCACACTGAGGGTGGCCGTATAAACAACTTTATCACTGTTGCAAATATGCGCCACACTGTGAACCCACACCAAACAAGAATGACAAACACAGTTTGGGAGAACATAAGCACCGTAAGACAACATAAACACAACAGAACAAATACCCAGAACACCTTGCAGCCCTAACTCTTCGGGGCTGCAATATACCCCCGCTATGATGTGTGGGGGCGCAGGGTTGGGGGTCTGGTGGTAGCGGGGGTGTATATTGCGGAAGAGTTAGGGCTGCAAGGTGTTCTGGGCATTTGTTCTGTTGTGTTTATGTTGTGTTACGGTGCGGATGTTCTCCCGAGTTGTGTTTGTCATTCTTGTTTGGTGTGGGTTCACAGTGTGGCGCATATTTGTAACAGTGTTAAAGTTGTTTATACGGTCACCCTCAGTGTGACCTGTGTGGCTGTTGACCAAGTATGTCTTGCAGTCACTTACGTGTGTGTACAGAAGCCAAATACAACATGTGACTGGGCTGGCACGCTGTTTGTACAGGTTGTAGAGGGCGCTAAAGGCAGTGACATCACGGCACACCCTTAATATTGTTGTTTGGGTGAAGACATTCGAGAGAATGGTTGCCCTGAAATTCGGGAGTCTCCCGGAAAAATCGTGAGGGTTGGCAAGTACGATGCTGTCAAGCGCCATTCATATAAAACTTGCGGGCCGCACTAACATTAAATTTTCATATCAAGGTGCGGGCCGCAAAATAACGTCTCGCGGGCCGCAATTGGCCCGCAGGCCGCGTGTCTGAGACCCCTGATTTAAAGGCTAGAGTATACAAATGAGTTTTAAGATGGGACTTAAATGCTTCTACTGAGGTAGCATCTCTAACTGTTACCTGGAGGGCATTCCAGTAATATTTGTTACATGGGACAATGCACATTAATACACATATAAAATGTAAAGATGCCAAATCGTAGCCAAAAGCTAGGTCCCATCTGCAGTCCGCGGCAGGTTGATGACCTAAGATCAGGGCAGGTCAGGAACAAAGTGACCATAGTAGTTAAAGTGCATAAGGCAGATGGAGAAGTGCTAAATTGTTGCATATAACAATTGTGCTGAAGGAAGTAAATACACATTTCCTTTGGCCTAGTAAGTTAAAGGCCTACTGAAATGAATTTTTTTAATTTAAACGGGGATAGCAGATCTATTCTATGTGTCATACTTGATCATTTCGCGATATTGCCATATTTTTGCTGAAAGGATTTAGTATAGAACAACGACGATAAAGATTGCAACTTTTGGTATCTGATTAAAAAAAGGCTTGCCCCTACCGGAAGTAGCGTGACGTAGTCAGTTGAACATATACGCAAAGTTCCCTATTGTTTACAATGATGGCCGCATGAAGTGAGAGAGATTCGGACCGAGAAAGCGACAATTTCCCCATTAATTTGAGCGAGGATGAAAGATTTGTGGATGAGTAAAGTGCAAGTGAAGGACTAGTGGGGAGTGGAAGCTATTCAGATAGGGAAGATGCTGTGAGAGCCGGGGGTGACCTGATATGACTACAACAGTAAATAAACACAAGACATATATATACTCTATTAGCCACAACACAACCAGGCTTATATTTAATATGCCACAAATTAATCCTGCATAAAAACACCTACGTGTTTGTTATGCTAGCTCCTAGCTCCTCTGCTAGCTCCTAGCTCCATAGAACACGCCAATACAATTCAAACACCTGATCAACACACACAATCACTCAGCCCAAAAGACCGTTCACCTAACCCAAGGTTCATAAAGCTTATATATTTTTAAAAAGTTACGTACGTGACGCGCACGTACGGTCAAGCTATCAAATGTTTAGCAGCCAAGGCTGCATACTCACGGTACCTGATATTCAGCTGGGAATGACTAAAACAGTAAATAAACACAAGACATATATTTACTCTATTAGCCACAACACAACCAGGCTTATATTTAATATGACACAAATTAATCCTGCATAAAAACACCTACGTCTTTGTTATGCTAACTCCTAGCTCCTATGCTAGCTCCTAGCTCCATAGAACACGCCAATACAATTCAAACACCTGATCAACACACACAATCACTCAGCCCAAAAGACCGTTCACCTAACCCAAGGTTCATAAAGCTTATATATTTAAAAAAAGTTACGTACATACGCAAAAAAAAGTTGCGCACATACGGTCAAGCGATCAAATGTTTAGAAGCCAAAGCTGCATACTCACAGTAGCACGTCTGCGTCTTTGTCATCCAAATCAAAGTAATCCTGGTAAGAGTCTGTGTTGTCCCAGTTCTCTACAGGCGTCTGTGTATCGAAGTCAAAAGTCCTCCTGGTTAGAGTCTCTGTTATCCGAGTTCTTCCATCTTGACTGCATCTTTCGGGAATGTAAACAAAGAAGCGCCGGCTGTGTACTGTTGTTGCTGACTACGTTCGAAAAATACGTCCATTTCGCACCGACAACATTCTTCTTTGCTTGCTCAGCTTCTTTCTCCATAATGCAATGAACATGATTGCAACAGATTCACGAACACAGATGTCCAGAATACTGTGGAATTATGAAATGAAAACAGAGCTTTTTCGTATTGGCTTCAATGTGGAAGGCATACCCGTGTTCCCCGGGCTACGTCACGCGCATACGTCATCCTCAGAGGCGTTTCGAACCGGAAGTTTAGCGGCAAATTTAAAATGTCACTTTATAAGTTAACCCGGCCGTATTGGCATGTGTTATAATGTTAAGATTTCATCATTGATATATAAACTATCAGACTGCGTGGTCGGTAGTAGTGGGTTTCAGTAGGCCTTTAAAGTGCTGGTATTATTGCACAAGTAGTTAGCAATAACAGATGTATTTACGCACGGAAAATTGGACCAAAAAAAGATAACATTAGTGTATCTACGTGTAAAGAATATTGCACAAAATATGAATACATAACTTTTAGAATGGAAATAGAAATCCACAGAAATCTATTGGAACTAATGGCAAGTATGTCTAGCTTTATTATATATCCAAGCGCTTGTCCTTGAATGTGACGTATCACCTATAACCTATCAGATACTTAAGCTAAAAAAAAAGCTTACTACTAGCAAAAATGAGTAAAAAACAAGTCCATGGAGAACTTTTTTGCAAAAGGAAAAGGCCAGGGGCTCCCACTAATTCAACGTTATGGTGAGTTTTTTCATGTATTCATTTTTCATGCACTTATTTGCTGTATTTATCGGCCACATGTGAAAGGCCGGTCCGTGAAAATAATGCCTACATTAAACCGGTCCCTGGTGCAAAAAAGGGATGTCCGATAATGGCTTTTTGTCGATATTCCGATATTGTCCAACTCTTTAATTACCGATACCGATATCAACCGATACCAATATATACAGTCGTGGAATTAACACATTATTATGCCTAATTTGGACAACCAGGTATGGTGACGATAAGGTCCTTTTTAAAATAAATTAAAAAAAATAATAAGATATATAAATTAAAAACATTTTCTTGAATAAAAAATAAAATAAAATAATATAAAAACAGTTACATAGAAACTAGTAATTAATGAAAATGAGTAAAATTAACTGTTAAAGGTTAGTACTATCAGCGGACCAGCAGCACGCACAATCATGTGTGCTTACGGACTGTATCCCTTACAGACTGTATTGATCTATATTGATATATAATGTAGGAACCAGAATATTAATAACAGAAAGAAACAACCCTTTTGTGTGAATGAGTGTAAATGGGGGAGGGAGGTTTTTTGGGTTGGTGCACTAATTGTAAGTGTATCTTGTGTTTTTTATGTTGATTTAATAAAAAAACAACAACAAAAAAACCCCCCAAAAAACGATACCGATAATAAAAAACCGATACCAATAATTTCCGATATTACATTTTAAAGCATTTATCGGCCGATAATATCGGACATCTCTAAAAAATACTATTCATATGCATACAGTATATATTACATATACATCACGAAACAGTCAGTAAGGCAGGGGATGCACAATTATGTAAAACTATTTTGGCTGGAGTGAAATATGAGCACCACCAACACCTTCCCTTTCCTTACTGGGTTATTTGCAAGGCTGTGCTTATTTACATTTCTCTGCCATCTAATAACAGCACAGGATGTGTTTCTACCTCATTTTATTTCCCCTTCTTACAAGTTTGCATCATGGCATGCAGAGTCCCACTTCAACGCTTCATCTAACCTACTAACCCCACATTACAAATCTATTTTCCCTATATCCTCTTACACAAGTCATGTTTGTGAATGTGGAAACCGTGTCAAAGCAAGTGGCGGGCCGTGCGTTTCCCACCTAGGCCCTCAGTGATGTCCGACTTCAATGATTACCTCTCAAAATACCATAATTTATGTCCACAAATGACCATTGCTGGAGAAATACTATACAGAAACACATTTACGCACTACTGGGCATTGAAAAATCAATAAACCCACGTCAGCAATTACAACATATCTTATGTGGTACTGTCAAAATTAAAATTGCATAAAACATATTAAACGTGAAAAAATAAATAAATAAAATATCTCTACTCACAATCTGTAGAACCCTTTCGAGCTTCCGAACTTCTGTGGTTGGCCGACATCGTCTCATAAGATGTAGTTTCTCTTTAAATATCCTCCTTGAAAAAGGCTTTGCAAATATATGTGTTGTCTTGACTAATCATAAAAGATGCAGACGAATTGGCTGAGTTGTTAAAGTTTACTCCACAAGGTGCTCGTCAAAAACGTCCCGCGGCTACTGCGCATGCTCTTCACCACTGTGGCATGCTTGGTAATGGAGTTCTTATTAGGGATGTCCGATAATGGCTTGTTTGCCGATATCCGATATTGTCCAACTCTTAATTACCGATTCCGATATCAACCGATACCGATATATACAGTTGTGGAATTAACACATTATTATGCCTAATTTTGTTGTGATGCCCCTCTGGATGCATTAAACAATGTAACAAGGTTTTCCAAAATAAATCAACTCAAGTTATGGAAGAAAATGCCAACATGGCACTGCCATATTTATTATTGAAGTCAAAAAGTGCATTATTTTTTTTAACATGCCTCAAAACAGCAGCTTGGAATTTGGGGACGGCGTGGCGAAGTTGGGAGAGTGGCCGTGCCAGCAATCTGAGGGTTACTGGTTCAATCCCCACCTTCTAACATCCTAGTCACGTCCGTTGTGTCCTTGAGCAAGACACTTCACCCTTGCTCCTGATGGGCCTGGTTAGCGCCGTGCATGGCAGCTCCTGCCATCAGTGTGTGAATGTGTGTGTGTGAATGGGTGAATGTGGAAAATAGTGTCAAAGCGCTTTGAGTTCCTTAAAAAAAAAAGGTAGAAAAGCGCTATACAAGTACAACCTATTTACCATTTTACCATTTACATGCTCTCCCTGTGAGAGCATGGGGGGGGGGGGGGGGGGGGGTATATATTGTAGCGTCCCGGAAGAGTTAGTGCTGCAAGGGGTTCTGGGTATTTCTTCTGTTGTGTTTATGTTGTGTTACGGTGCGGATGTTCTCCCGAAATGTGTTTGTCATTCTTGTTTGGTGGAGGTTCACAGTGTGGCGCATATTTGTAACAGTGTTAAAGTTGTTTATACGGTCACCCTCAGTGTGACCTGTATGGCTGTTGACCAAGTATGATTTGCATTCACTTGTGTGTGTGAAAAGCCGTATATATTATGTGACTAGGCCGGCACGCAAAGGCAGTGCCTTTAAGGTTAATTGGCGCTCTGTACTTCTCCCTACGTTGTGTACACCGTGGTGTTTTAAAAAGTCATACATTTTAATTTTTGAAACAATCTGTAGTTCTTATGTTACCTAGCTCATAACATCACAATATATTTCTGCCTTAGGCCATCTAGAAGGCCTTACTAACAACAACTCGTGATCTGATTGGCTATAATAACTGTCTGTGAACTGTATGTCCCTATTCACTTACAGTGCACAGACGCCTGCATTGTTGATTCTGAAGGCTTCGGGCAGATTTGGTACAGCATGGCAACATAAGCTATCTGAATTCTGATTGGATAAAAACTCTATAACGTAAAAGCAACAGTGCTGGAAGGAGCATAATATGACATGAAGAGAATATGAATACTTTTTAGATATTTAGGGAAAGTAAATAAAAAAAAACACTTTTATCTTTAATTATGATTATGATTTCTGGTTATGTTAGGCCAGCAGAGAAGGCCTTGCTGGCCCTGACGGCACCACCACTGGTCAAAGCGCTTTGAGTACCTTGAAGGTAGAAAAGCGCTATACAAGTATAACTCATTTACCCTTTGTGTTGGGGTCTTCCCTGCACAGTGGTGTCAACACACACTTTGTTGTTCATAGAGAACAATAGACGTTGGCCTTGTGGAAGAGAGGCATTGCTTGGAGGCCAGAGACTGGCTCTTACCTCATTTCTAGGGGGCAATGGGCCCATGTCTTTCATTGCAGTGCTATTACTGTACCACACACACAGCATAGCTAAAACACTTAAATTTGATGCACGTGTCAAGAGGAAAGTGCACTTTCTATGACCACGGTGGCTCATTTCCCCCCAAAGTGCTACATACAGAAAACGTCTGCTATTTAAATTCATTAACTGACTTTGGTTGTCTTTTCATGCAGCAGATAACTCGTATCACATACAGATACAGTTCGATGAATATCCATAAGACAAGAAAAGGCAGTTATTATATTGGTTTTAGGGCTGCAAAGATTATTCCGTTTTGGAAAGATGCTTCAATTTCTATTCTATTGCTTTGATTAATCGTTTAATGAATGCGACTAATAAAAAATTGATGAGCTTCGGACCGCATGGAGTGTCTGAAACTTTAAATATGCATACATAGTTTCCACACGGCCACTGCAATGTGCAGTTTATCATAAAGTTAAAGTACCACTGATAGTCACACACACACTAGGTGTAGTGAAATTACCCTCTGCATTTGACCCATCCCCTTGTTCCACCCCCTGGGAGGTGAGGGGAGCAGTGAGCAGCAGCGGTGGCAGCAGCACCCCCCGCAACCCAGAGAGGGACAAGCGGTAGAAAATGGATGGATGGATGATTGAATGTGACATGGTGATACTCACTTGTAAGGCACAAGTTGAAAGTTGCAACAGCAGCAAGTGCTAGGCTGATCAGCCGAGCCGCATTGTAGCTACACCCGGCTGACAGAAAAATCTGATTTCTACTCGCTTTTTTAACCCTAGATGGCCTAAGGAGAGCAAAACTTTGATTATGTTGCAGATATATACTTGCAAGGCCATTTTCAACCACAACACCATGGGGAGCTCCACAAACCACGTTAAACCCAGATTCCGATCTAACAAAGGTCTTAACTCATTCTCCATCTATTCCACATCAACATGGAATGCACTCCCAACAGGTTTAAAAGAAAGTGCATCTCTACCCTCCTTCAAAACCTCACTAAAAGAACACCTCCAGGCAACTACAACCCTAGACTAACACCCTCCCCCCACCACATCCCACCTCCCCGGATTGTAATTAATCAAATGTAAATAACCAAATGTACATACTTTCTTATGCTTTCTGAACTCACTATGTTCACTGCTAGCTGTACATATCCTACCAAGTGAGACCTACACTGTTTCAATTTTCATTTCTCGGATGATGAGAAATTGTAAATAATGTAAATAATTCAATGTATATACTCTGATGATTAACTGGTGTGATGACTGTATTATGCTGATAGTATATATTTGTACCATGAATTGATTTACGTGGACCCCGACCTAAACAAGTTGAAAAACTTATTCGGGTGTTACCATTTAGTGGTCAATTGTATGGAATATGAACTGTACTGTGCAATCTACTAATAAAAGTTTCAATCAATCAATCAATTCAAGAAGGACATTTCAAGAAAATGCCGGTGAAATGGTTTGTCCACCACTTCTAATCAAGTCTACAAAGCTATGAGCGGTACTGCTGGCTTACGGCTTCCAATGGGTGCTGCAAATGAGGAATTCAGATATTTTATTTCTTAATTTTTTCTGCGTTAAAGTTTTTACCATTATTTAAATATGACACTACTATGTAAAGATATGTTTAATTGCTGATGAAGGTTTATTTATTTTTAAATGCCCGTTTTGTACACTAAAGGTGATTCAATGCGTAGTAGTGTGCAAGTGTGTTTCTGTATAGTATTTCTCCGGCTGTGGTCATGTGGTGACATAAATTATGGTATTTTAAGAGATTTCTATGAAAGTCGGACTCAGAAGGACAAGGCCTAGGTGAGAAATTCTCAGCCCGCCACTGAGTAAATGTGTAATTTATTTTTGTGGGAGTCTTATTTTGTCAGACAGGTTGTAACGCTCAGCAACGTTATTGTGAGGGTCAAAAGTGTGCACTTGATTTTTCTGGTGCACTCTGTGTGGGAGATGAAATTGTGAACAAAAGTACTTCCGGAGTACGGCTGCCGTCCTGTCTTCAACGGTTATATTACTAGACTCTAAGTTACAAATAAATTACATTATGCCTACTAATGAAAATATATTGATTTATAATCAATCAAATCAATTATTTTACCCAGTTCTAGTTATCTGTGTGGCAGTAGACAGTTATTTTTTTTCATATCCACACAGGTCAAAAGTGCAATTTGAGTGATAATGATGTGCATTTGTTAGAAAAAAAGAATGGTTATGGCAAGCAGAAACATTATTTTAAAGTTTTTCACAAAATATGCATTGAAGCTGTAGCCTGCAGCATTAATTGATATAATTAACATTGTCATTCAAACTGAGAAATTATGAGCTCTAACGGCTGACAGATGAAGCTTCCATCCCCTTGCTCTCTCGATTGCAGCAGCATCCTGTTCTGTTGTTTTGTCACTGCGTCTTACTTCATGCAACATGATGCTCCCCTTACAGGCTGTCTGTAATTAAATTTCATTTCTATACAGAAATATAGAGACATTTTACCCATTTGCTGATGACAAAGATCAAGCAGCAGCCAGCAGAAGGGCTTCAGACCCATCATCGTATGTCTGACGTCAGTGTCGAACCGTGACATTGTTCTAGTTGGGGAAAAAAAGTCAATTCAATATGAATTTAGCCTGAGAGCAATTTGTGGCTTTTATCTGTCCACAGACTTATTCCTTACTCCTTATTGTCCCGCCACTTAGACAACATATGCTTGCGTCAGCTAACTCAGGCCGCTGGTATGTACCAGACTGGATGAACATCCGTAATGATTGCTTAAGAGGACAGTAGCCGTCGGCAGGAAAGATCCATTGCGGTACGAACAGGGAAACATTGATGCTGAAAGTAATTTATGACTACAGATAGATACCCATGTCTGTTTTTGAAAATGTACTTTTTAGTTGACATCAAAACATTGGCATTGCCAGAACTGGTACATTTTAGTGAGTAACAACATCATCGCAAAGGGAGCTGAACGGAGGGGGATACCATCTGGATGGGTTTATTATCTGTTATCCAGAACGGTGCCTGTGTTTCATGTGTGGGACAAAAGCTTGGCTCTGTGTCCTCTGGTTCCTGCTTGTGCTATGGGATGCAATCATTTGACTCTTCTGTGTTCCTCGCTCTCATCAAAGGGATTTAACCCAGGGATTACCTTGGTTTGTTTCAGCCTTTTGTCAGGAATACAGTCTTGTAAGTTGTCAACATCTCTATAAGTCTTTTCCAGTTGTCCATATGGTTTGCAAATGTTCAAACGCTACCTTATCAGCAGCACATTTCCTCGTTGTTTTATTGCACAAATGATATAAAGCAAATATATCATAAAACAATAGGGCTGCAACAATTAGTCAACAATGTTCATTATAAAAAATTATCAACAAATATTTGTTACGGTTGACAAGTCACTTGAATGATATTCTAATTGATAGACTGCCAGGAATGTTTATGTCTGCACTTGTATTCCTTTAGGTAAATAATTGTAGCTAAAAACCAGGAATACTTCTGGATAAAATAATTTTGCACCAAAAGTCATGTTTACAGGACATCTTTTTTTTTTTACTGTGATCATATTCTTCGTTTTATAGTAATCTACGTTTATTTTAATACAATGGAATTGACTATAATTGGTTTTGAAACTGAGTTAAAATCAAGTCGCAGACTTGTGATGTACAGCAGATCATAAGCATAAATTGTTTGACTACTCGACTGATCAAAAAAAAAATCACTGACTCGTCGACTATTAAACTAATCATTAGTTGCGGCCGCTTAAAACATCTAAAGTGAAACTGATTTAATTTTGATTTGTTAACATTTCAAAACACAGTGATACCTAGGTTTTCTTTATTAATTTGTTTCAAAAGCTCTGACAAAGATCAGATGTTATGTAAACCAAATACATGTTTCCTCTAAAATAAAATATACATCCAATTAATCTAATCAGACAAAACGCTTTGAAGAGAATGACAGTTTTCCGTGCAGAAAACAATGCCAAGTAAGGTGATGTGGCTCAGACGGCCATCCAGCAACTTGAGGGTTCCGGGTTCAAATCCAGTATTTGCCACCCTCGTCACAGCCGTTGTGTCCTTAAGCAAAACACTTATTCCACCTTGCTACCAGTGCCGCTCACACGGGTGTATGAATGTTTGGTGGTTGTCGGAGAGGCAATAGGCGAAAATACGTCAGTCTGTGGCGACAAATGTAGCTTACCACCATTAAGTTTGAAGGTGGAGGGAATGAACGATGGGTTCTCTCTCAGTTCTCTCTGTAAAGTGCTTAGAGTGTCTAGAAAAGAGCTATATAAATCTAATTCATCATTAACTACATATAACAATGAATTAAATGGACAAATAAACATTGAACATTTTTTTTACCTTTTGAAAACCCTTGAAGAGTGGAGAGGGAGAAGAGACGCCACCTTCATACTTTGCTTATAGTTATTTCATAAATTCAACAAAAACCTTCAAACATTTTCTATGAAAACCAAATCATATAAAAAGTGCGTTGTACGAAACCAAAGTACTAGAGATCGACCGTTTATCGATATGTCGGTGTCTGTCTTTTATTTTTTTAATTTAATAAAATTTGTATTTTTACTTTTTACAATTACAACATAACTACATCAGCAGATACGGCATATACACATGATACCAGTATTTATTATTGAAATTATAATCAGTAAAGTATATAAGTTATAACTACTGTTTACCAGTCCGCTAATTAAAGGAGTGTGCAGAGATTCATGTTTTGTGATTCAATCAAATAACAACGTGACACAACGGTGAATAGACAGAGATGAATGGACACGCAGAGGAAAGATAAGATATTTCTGGCAAAAATCCAAACGTTGTGTAAAAAAATTAACGACGCGGATGGCCGCCAAGATACTGTGCTCTCTTGTACTCGTTGCATTTTATTTTATTTTTTTCTTGCATTGAACAAAGAGAGCACAGTCTACCAAGTAAAATTCCTTCTGTGTTAAACATAATTGGCCAATAAAAATGAGTCTGATTCTGAATAGGAGACTTATTATATTGGTAAAGAGGAGCAGGCAGCGGGCTTAAACATTTGCATACTTTCTGTAACATCCAGGAAGAAATAATGTCTCATCCATAAACTGCGTGAAAGAGCCCAGAATTGAATTATTAAAATATTTGCAATATTTTAGGGTTCCTCACGAGGAAACTTTACAATGCATTAAATCCATAAATTGTTATAAAATTGTGTAACATTGAGTAGATGAATGAATGAATGAAATGAGTTTATTTCGGTCATATAATCAAATCAATCAGATGGCGAGTCATTATGATGTAGAGCATGGGTGTCAAACTCTGGCCGGCGGGCCATATGTTCACTTGGCCCTTGAGGCGATATCAAATTAACACTAGAGCTGGACCGCCGATTATATACAGCGGCGGTGCAGTCTCATAACCCTTCCGGTAGACTCCCACATTTCAGTGCCCCTCCCGAAAACCATCACGTCCGCTTTTCATCCAGTCCAACGAGTGCTGGCTTAGTCACATAATATATGCGCACACGCAAGTGAATGCAATGCACACTTGATCAACAGCGATACAGGTTACACTGAGGGTGCCCGTATAAATAACTTTAACACTGTTAGAAATATACGCCACACTGTGAACCCACACCAAACAAGAATGACAAACACATTTCGCGAGAACATCCGCACCGTAACACAACATAAACACAACGGAACAAATACCCAGAACCCTTTGCAGCACTGACTCTTCCGGGACGCTACAAGGTGTGTGTGTGAGGGGGGGACGGGGGGGTTGGTGGTAGCGAAGTGTATTTTGTAGCGTCCCGGAAGAGTTAATGCTGCAAAGGGTTCTGGGTATTTGTTCTGTTGTGTTTATGTTGTGTTACGGTGCGGATGTTCTCCCGAAATGTGTTTGTCATTCTTGTTTGGTGTGGATTCACAGTGTGGCGTATATTTCTAACAGTGTTAATTCGGCCACCCTCAGTGTAACCTGTATCGCTCTTGATCAAGTATGCATTGCATTCACGTGTGTGTGCGTACAGAAGCCGCACATATCTTGTGACTGGGCCGGCACGTTGTTAGAATGGATGAAAAGCGGACGTGACGACAGCTCGTAGAAGACGTGAAATTAAGGCAGTGCCTTTAAGGCACGCCCCCAAGACTGTGGTCCGGGTGTACTACGAGATATAATGACTGATGAACACCTTCGTTCGATAATGAAGGTTGCCTCAGCTCAAAGCCTGAGCCCCGACATTAATGAACTAGCATCCAAGAAAAGATGGCAGGTATCTGGCTTGGGCACATCAGATTAGATCAGTGTGTTGCAAACTGAGCAGTTTAAAGTCCTGAATGGTTGGTTTATTCATTGTTATTTTATTTTCAAATGTATTAGCCTGTGGAAAAAGTTAATGTTGATATTTACCTCAGAAGGCTGAAAATAGAAAAGAGGCATTCCATTTTTATTTAAATTGTATTTGATATGCCATTGATATTTTTTTAATTATTATTATTATTTGAAACTCGATTTTGCATGTCACTATAAAGTTGTATAAGCCTTGCTTGTTCAATATTAAATGCAAAACTTTTTTGGGTCCCTATTAAAAAGTTAATTTGTTCAACCTTGGCCCATGGCTTTGTTCAGTTTTACATTTTGGCCCACTCTGTATTTGAGTTTGACACCCCTGATGTAGAGAAATACCATATTTTTATCAATTTTCCCAGGAGAGTGGATACAATTCCCATATTTTGAAATGCAAATGGTGATGCTCCTCTTAGGCACAGGTAAGGTAATAAAGGTGTTTGTGATATCCCCTGGTGTTGTTTGGTGCTAAAGTAAGCACAACATTAGTGCCTCATTAAACATTATGTCGCTGTGGTCCAACGTTTTCTCAAAACAATGTTAAAAAAACAACTTAAAGCCTAGTCCAGCTGTTTACTGACTTGTATTATTCATGTTTAAATAACTTTTACTGCAAATGAATATAGGCTCCAAATATCTGTTATCGGCCTCCTTGGCTACTAATAATTGGTATCGGCCCTAAAAAAAACTATATCGGTTGATCTCTACAAAGTACCACTGTGTTTGGAATGTTGCAATAATGGCAACTTTATTTACCGAACTCGCAATGTTTTACCATGTCAACAAAACTGTTATACAGTGTAAAAAGAAGTTAACCACTGTACAATAAAACTTTACGAAATTAAAATGAGGCATGACGGAGACATAGTGATAAAGGAAGTAAATGGGAAGGTATGCTACATGCAACATTCTTTTAACATAATATAAATCAGTTAACCATTACATAATGAACCATATTTTTACTTGTGAACTCACCATTAACACTGACAGTGACAATATGCATGAATGCACATTAAGATTTTACATTATTAACACTTATCCTTTAATCATCTACTTTTATTCTCTATCATTATCGCTCAGTCTACATTGAACAGAGCAGCAACACTTTCCTATGTCGCAATAATTTTTTCTCGAAAATAGTTCTTTAGATTTGCGCTACAGCATTGATTCTCAAACTGTGGTATGTGTACAACTAGTCGAACACGGGCTCCATCTAGTGGTACGCCATATAATCACTTGAATTGATTAAGGTACAGTGTTTTATTGTCTTATATTCAAATACAGTAGCCACGTGTACAAGGACAACATTTATTTAATCCGATCATCATTCGGATCAGAATGTTACTGTGTACGTGGACCCTGAAAAAAATGATCTGATTATGACGTGCATTTTCATGCATCACATCTTAAATCAGAATACTTTACTTTGACATGCGCAGAACCTAACAAACAGAAAGGTGTGTTTTTATTTGTGCAATGGTGCCATCTTTTGGATGAGTTCGCTCACTGCATGTGCTGAATAAGCATTGACTTCCACAGTAAACAAACATGGCTTTGTGCATTTCTGCTTGTCCGATGTTATCACGGTATTTATTTATCATTTTTCCTATTATTTGCTACTTTTGTTTTACCTCTCTTTTTAAAATAGTGCTGTTCTGGGCTTTTTATGTTGCGATTATGTACGGTTTGCAGCGCATTTTTATGTTATGACATTTTGTGTGTGTGTTTGAGGCTAGCAGTTAGCACTTGGAGTAGATGTAATGTCGTGAATAAAACAGCTCGTTAAGACGACAACTGGATCCCTTCTTTTATTGTTACATCGACACATGACACTCCAGACCATACTTTTGTTTTTGCTAGTCTTGTTTTAAAGCAACAAACTCAACAGTATAAAATGCTACTTCTGTACATGTTGAATGGGGGAAGACAGCAAGACAATCGCTTCATTCCGAGACTATTATATTTAGTCCCTGCTCCACCACCAAAGTATAACTGACATCAAAGACATGCGCAGTAAGGATAATTCTAGCCCAAATTTTTCATGCGCTACAATCCGAATGACTTTTGCCATAAACCACCCGTCTCGATCAGAATGAAATTTTGATTGTGTGATGTGTGTGATCAGGTCAGAATATTCCTAATGGCATGTTTACATGAAGCATTTTTATTCCGGTTAGTCTTTTAATCCGATTAAATGTGTCCATGTGCACATAGCTAATGTTATTGTTCAAACTGTGTGTTAATGTTGCATTGGTAAAAATATTAAATATGGTAGTTAAATACAACATCTGCCTTGTATTTAATGAATACATAGGCATACTATGCTACTGTATCTTACTGTTTTTTAAAAGTATTTTCTGAGGTGGTACTTGGTGGAAAAAGGTTTGAGAACCACTGCGCTACAGTGACACTGCAAATTCTGACAACTGTGGATATCAGTCTGTTCTTTTTTGGGACTTTCAAGACAAATTTCTTGAGAAATGTATGGCCTTTCTTTTTGTTAACATTTTTGTTTGAACACTATAACAACAGTGATCACGTTTACATGCACCAAAACTTTTTGTTCCCTTGTTTCTGTTACAGTGGCCGTTTATGGACCATCCCTATGAAGAAACAGGGTTACAATGGGACAGAGTACCTCGGAACAAGAGGTCCAAACAGACGACCCCAAGGTTGGTTGTTTTTTTAAAATTCCAATTTCCCAAAATGCATGGTGTCATGCAACAGCTCTGGAAGATGGGCTGGCCATTAGGACAATAGAGATTGGTGCTTTTGCCCAGGGCGTTACAGGACTATTGAATGGAAGACTGACAATTCTCAGTGGCAAGTGTATTTTAGGGTACACAAGCTGCTTTTGTACTCTCGCCATCTGCCAGCACCACTCACAATATCCCCACAGTCCAGCCTGAGCATTTGCTCCTCACACACTTATCCGGTATTTTGCGATAACAGGCATGCAGGCTCATTGGACAGAATGGTGGAAAAAAACATTCGCCACCCTTCCACAGATCTGATAGCAAACCCCAAAACAAACATGTTTATCTCAGCCACTAAATCTGTCTGCCTCTTTTTCAATTAAGATGTGCTTACTTTGATGTGACAGACTTTAAGAGATGAACATGTCCTTAAAGCAGTTTGTCTCAAATAGTGGGGCTGTTTTTACTGTTTTGCTGATGTTGTACCAAAAGCCAAACTTAATGTATTTTGAAGATATCCTGCAGTGAGTATTATTCCCTTTTAATGTAGACAATATTTGTCCTCTTCATGCATAATTTGTTATATTTGCGCAATAACAATATGATTTTATTCATATATTTTATTTTATTTGAATTTGTAACATTCCTCTATTTATTTGTTACTTTAGGTCGAGTTTGAAGACATCAAGACATATGTGGAGGAGGAACTTCAGACGAGCATGGTAAGTGATATGAGGGTACAGTTAAGTTCAGCAAAGTTTGTTAATACAGTAATACCTCAGCTTCAAGCTTAATTGGTTCTGTGACGGAGCTCTTAACTCAAAAATGTGTATGTCAAATCAACGTCACCCATTCAAATGATTTAAAATCTATTTAATCAGTGCTTGGCCCCCAAAACAGCACACTTTTAACATGTAACATGCCTTTTTATAAAGAAAAAAACACTTTGAAATAAAAATTATTGTATCAAAAACATTAATAGTATTAGAATGTAGTACAAACAACTGCAGTAGTTGTTTTTTTTTTTTTTTAAAGTAATTTAATAATGCACAGTATTAATCTTGGAGAGTGTACTTCTTCGGTATCCCATTCCAGCTGCTTTGCTGTCAAACAGCTTCTCTATATTTTAATGGATACATGTCCGTCGTTTAGATATTATTTTAACATTCTCCTGCTTTAGTATGGTGGAGACTAGCAGTACTGGTTTGCCAAGTCGACTACACAGTCTGTCATATTTTTTATGTTTTCTTTCTTTTAACTCAACGCAGACCATCCACTTCCTTCTCTCATCACTCTCCTTCACACTCAAGTTCTTCGTTCCAATGTTAGGAAAGCAAAGTTATGTCGATCTCTAGCTATAAGCAAATGCTAGCGAGTAAGAGCGGATGTTTTGGGGCGCATCTTATGGGGTTCACTGTGCCATTTGCTAAGCCAACTAATGGGGCAGGTACTTGTGTCTAAAATGTTTGCTTGAAATTTAAAGCGTAACAACTAGCTGAGAGGAAACTATTATTTCAAAATGCATAGGCTAGGGCACTCTTAAAGGAAACCTGCACTTTTTTTGGAATTTGGCCTATAATTCACAATCCCTATGTAAGAAAAGAACACATGTTTTTCTTTTGTAAATAAACTCTAGCAAAAGTGGTCTAAGAATGGAGCTAATGGCTTCGCTCTATTTTGCCTATAAGCGCTCTAAAAACATCTAAAAGCGTCAATCAATGTTTTTTATACAACCTGTAAACATATACCTGTATGTAATGTAGCCAGAACTTCTTAATACACATGCTTACCTGGGCGGAATGCAATGATTGTTGTTCATAGCTGTCAATCACAGACAACTCAGCTTCGTCTAGCCATTGTGTACTCTTTGTCCCTTGTCTGCGTTGATTTTTCCTACTCCTCCGAGCGGGGCCCGAACCCTGTGAAAGGTCAGCGTAATACTACTGAGCTAAAAGCACAGGCAGTCTCACGGATCACCAGCAGTTAATCGTAATCCTCATGCAGGTTTAAAAAAAAAAAGTGCCGCAAACGTGCGTCTTCCCTTGTCTTTCTCGCCATTCAAAGTTGACCAACTTCTTGGTTTATGGAGACATCCTTCTAGTGTACGTGTGAGAGGCATGATTTATAACCTAGGATGAACTCTCACCAGCTCAGAGCCGATGCAGCAGCTCACCGGCTCAGTATGTCAATATAGCAACATAAGCTAGTTAGCTCTCTGTGATCATGGGGGCGGCTAAAAATAGTTAGTCAGCGTTAGTGCTCATAATAACAATTTAGCCAATATTTGGTTAATATTCAGGCACAAGATGTAAATAGAGTATTGTTGTTTTTAAAAAAAATGTTTTTTAGAGGGCTGTATGGGCGCAATAGTGTACTCCCATGAGCTGCATTGTTAGCCACCTCGTACTTGCCGTATTTTATGACTTAGAATGCATTAAAAAAAAGAAAAATATATGTGTTCATGTCTTACACAGGGATTGTGAATGATATGTAAAATTCCAAAAAAGTGCAGTTCCCCTTAAAGTTAAGGGACCAGTGTAATAGCTAGGGGTGTGGGAAAAAATCGATTCGAATTCAAATCGCGATTCTCACGTTGTGCGATTCAGAGTCGATTCTCATTTTTTAAAAATCGATTTTTTTATATATATTTATTTTATTTTATTTTTTTATTATTTTATTTTTTTTAATTAATCAATCCAACAAAACAATACACAGCAATATCATAACAATGCAATCCAATTCAAAAACCAAACCCGACCCAGCAACACTCAGAACTGCAATAAACAGAGCAATTGAGAGGAGACACAAACACGACACAGAACAAACCAAAAGTAGTGAAACAAAAATGAATATTATCAACAACAGTATCAATATTAGTTACAATTTCAACATAGCAGTGATTAAAAATCCCTCCTTGACATTATCATTAGACATTTATTTAAAAAAAAAAAAAAAGAACAATAGTGTCACAGTTACGGAGCCCCTAAAGGGACATGGGAATTTTTTTTTTTTTTGACATGTATCTCGTGGCCACGAGAAAGTATCTCGTGGCCACGAGAAAGTATCTCGTGGCCACGAGAAACTTTCTCGTGGCCACGAGAAACTTTTTATTAAAAAAAAAAAAAAAAAAAAAAAATTAATATTTTTTTTTTTTTTTTTTTTTTTTTTATAAAAAGTTTCTCGTGGCCACGAGAAACTTTCTCGTGGCCACGAGAAACTTTCTCGTGCGCACGAGAAACTTTCTCGTGGCCACGAGAAACTTTCTCGTGGCCACGAGAAACTTTCTCGTGGCCAAGAGAAAGCATTGGATGCGTGCTGATGGTTTAGTGTGTGTTAAAATGGCAGTTTAGGAGTTAATATGGCTGTATTTCCAGATAGGACTTTCCCCCATGTGTGTTGTGGCAAAATGTGAATGCTTGATTAGTAGGTGTGAGACAAACACTTTATCTTCCTGGTTATTGTAACGCTACGTGTT
>NC_084752.1:26575654-26615654 GCF_033978785.1 Entelurus aequoreus | reverse complement strand
TTTTTGAGCCTGGATACACGGAGGATGATCTGCAAGTCTTAGAAGCTGTGTGCTAAACAGATCCAACTTTAGTAGAGCACTAAGCATTATGTAGCAGTATTAGTAAGTGCTGAACAAGATATACAGACTACTAACATAATAAAACAATGACTTATTGTACAATGTCTGTTCTCACTGGGATGCCGACTGATGGAATGTTCTTATCTTCCCATTTAGAAGAAGAATTAATCGTAATCCTTACACAGGTAAAAACAAAAAAAGTGCTGCTAACAAGCATCTTTTTGTGTCTTTCTCACCACCTCAGGGTCTAAGTTGAATGTCAAAGTTGACCAATTAATCGGTTTATGGCCACATTTCTCTACTATCCTGGTGAGAGACATGATTTATTATCGAGGGTTTACTTTTACCAACTCAGAGGTGATGCAGCTTGTCAATTCTGTAGCTACATACGCTAGTTACTTCTCTGTGATTTACGGCGTCGCTAAAAATAGTTTGTTTGCCTTAGCGCTTACAACAACAATATCGCTAATACTTTGTTAATATTCAGGTCACAAGACGTAAATGGAGTATTGTTGGCAGTTATTGGATGTGTTTTTAGAGGGATTTATGGGCAGAATAATGTACTCCCATTAGTTGCATTGTTAGCCACCTTGTACTTGGCGTATTTTATGAATCTGAATGCATAAAAAAATAAAAACGTGCTCTTGTCTTATATGGATTTTAAATGATAGAACAAAACAAAAAAGTGTAGTTCTGCTTAGTACGAACGTTTGTGAAGCAATCGGAGGGACTTTCATGGACAGTTTTGTGTCTTGTATGTTCGTGTGTGTTCACGAGTCAGAGAGTGGCACCTGACAGTTAAACAATAATTTTCCCAAAAATTAATTGCTTAAATAATATTAATCAATTGTTTTTCTTATTATGCTGGTTAAATTCTTGTTGACCTAATATGATCAATAAAGCGATCACCTCCTCATCCTTTTTGTAGCGCCTGATAAACGCTATTTCCATCAAATAGTCACATAGTTCAATGATGATCTCATGGTCTAGCTGAAGTCATTGTATACTTTGAACATCCCAAAATGCATCCTTTCTTCTTTTTCACTTATGCAGGGACACAGCAAGTAAACAATGTGCATTTTGCTTTTTGCTAATTAATTCAGAGTAGCATTATGGTCCTTGTATCTTTATGTCAATGAATGTTTCCAGGTGTCTCAATTGAAGCAATTAGAATTGATGTAATAGCTTCCTGGAAGTCTCTTTTATCATTTTATTACGTGTGGTGTACACTGCATCCAAACTTCAAGTGCAATACAATGTTTCACCAACCAGGGGTGCTGCACTTATTGCAGCCTCAGAAGCGCGTAGGAGCAAAAATACCTAAGTTGATGGGAGAATACAGACAGGAACGCCCAGGGCTGCACCCCCCAGAGTGTTCATTTTGGATGAAGGTGTGCAGTGACATACTTAAGTTTAGTGGGAAAATGCTGCGCAGCCAGAATTCACGCAATTGCGCAGCTTTTTTTATTCATCCACATCCCCTTGCTTTTTTAGTACAATTGAAGACATGTATTTGCATATACGTGAACTCATGTCTTTTATTACAGAGTGCTGGGCCACTTTGAGAAGCCCCTCTTCCTGGAGTTGTGCAAGCACATGGTGTTTGTGCAGTTTCAACAAGGAGAGTATGTCTTCAGGCTGGGACAACAGGACAACAGCATCTACGTGGTTCAAGATGGAAAACTAGAATTGTGCCTTACTGGAGTGGTATGCCGTTTTTATGATTTATTTAATCCCAGTTCATACCAAGGAGTAGGGATTTATACCGAGTTCTGGTATTTTTTGATACCGGTTCCTAATTAGGTCGGTCCAAGGGGACCGTTAAAATGAACAGCTATCAGTACTTTTTAATCCAGCTGACTGTCGTAATTACGACACGTGCGCACCGTCACATTCATTTAGGTGCCACTGAAAAGCATACAAAAAGACATGGCGAGACAGCCAATGGGTGTCGACCTTTTATCGCCCCACTTCCTGTTATGAAATACGCGGAAGTAAACAGAATCCTAGATTTATGCTGATGCTGTCATTGAGAGGAAAAGGGGGAATCATGATTACTTGACAAACACCTCCATGGAACCTTGCCAGCCACGGGCCAGTACACTAGCCCGCAGGCATGCATCCTTCTTGGGCCATCTCTGTGCCTGCATCCTTGACAAGCGGCCAACTCAAACTATCAAGCTAACTCAAAAATACAAAGCCGAACGTTTCCGAAATGACTTTTACATGTCTGGTGATATGTTTCTTTTGCACATTTTAGGACTACTTGTCATCCAAACGCTGTGTGATAAACACTGTGGTACTACTACTGCCAATGCTAGCAATTTGTGGACGTGACCAGCGATAACTGATGCATCTTTGTCTGTGCTTTCTTTTGTTTGAAAGCATGTAAACTCAAGTTTATTGGTACATTGTTATTTTTTTCTTATTTAGTTATGTATTTACTCAGAATGTTAATCAAATGTTAAACTAATCCTTAGTTTATTTGGTTTTTGTACAGATGCTTTAAAACTGGTAGGTTAAAAACCATGTAAAAATTTGTAATATTCAAATTATTATTTTTTTCATATTGCCCAACCCTAGGATCTGATAATCAGCCTGGAATAATCCTAAATAAAGAAGCAATAATAATACAAAAATAATAAAAACAAATTATTTTTTAAACATTTTTTTTACACCAGTTACATATAGTACAGATTATTACCAATGAATACCGGTAACGATAATGGTATCAGTATCGATAAAATCTCAATATACCAAGGAGTATTTATTTTCACACTTTTTCGCACTCCTTGATGAAGGTACAAACCACACACAAACAGCTTATTGATCAACAAGGCAGTTTTGCACAGCAAGGAAATTAGAATTTGAAAAACACAAAGCTTCTGCCACTGCCACTGGAAGTTAACTAATGACTAGAGTGGAAACATACAGTTTCGGCTGCACAGCTGTAACGCAGCCACAACACAATCGCACTTGGTGGAATTTAGGGGTCAGTTGTCAGTCAGTTGGAATTGTTTTGTCTATTTCTTCTGTAATAACGTATGAGTTTGTCATGGTAACCTGCGTATAGTGACCACATGCTGTTTCCTTCAGCATTCGCTATGGACCGGTTTGACTGTATTGTTTGTTGTCAATCTGACTTAGCATTATATCCGATATAGTCTGTTTAAAATGAGGTACAAAGGGTAATTTATTCCGTTTCAGACTTTATCTCTAAATGTCGAAAGTGGCTCAGGAGATAGAGCAAGACATCTTGGCGCCAGGGTTGGTGGTTCAAACGCAACGTCCTTCATCCCAGCCACTGCTGTTGGATCCTTGGGAAAGACATTTCACCTACCTTGCTCTCAGTGCCGCCCAGAGTAGTGTATAAATGTGAATGAGTGTGTAATGGTGATCATAGACTGTTGGTGCAAATTAGCAGCCACAATTCATTCAGTCTACACCTCTAAGCAGCTGTGGCTGTAAATGTGTCTTACCGCCACCACTATGAATAAATAACTCCTCAGTGTAAAGCACCTTGAGTGTTTAGAAAGGTGCTCTATAAATCAAATATAATTATTATTATTAAGGCTGCATAAAATGTTTTGGATTTAGTTTTATACACTGTTGCTTACTTTTGTCTCCTAGGATGGCAAAGAAAGTGTGGTGAAGGAGGTTTTTCCAGGAGACAGTGTCCACAGCCTCCTCAGCATCCTGGATGTTATCACAGTATGTTCCTGGCATTTGTTAGACACACACATGTGCAGGCGTGTATACAGGCATAAACCTTTCGCCATAAGACCTAAGAAGGGGGTTGGCATCTTCCTGCTTTAAATCCCTTCCAAATGACACCATTAACTCAATGATTCCCTCTTGTTGAATGTTTTTTTTTTACAATTGTAAAACAAATATTTTGTACTTAAATATGTTAATTTTAGATGTTTTATTCTACCTTTTATTCTTGTTTTTTATTTTTATTTTTCTCTCTATCCAGGGCCACCAGAAGCCTTACAGAACAGTGTCAGCACGGGCTGCTGAGGTTTCCACTGTTCTTCGTTTACCAGTAGAGGCCTTCCTGTCTATATTTGAGAAGTACCCTGAGAGCCTGGTGCGGGTAGTACAGGTTAGTTTTGTTCTCTCATAGTCATCTCGTATAGTGTGAGTTCCTGATTTCTATTATTAGCTAAGCTTATTTCCCGTATTTGTTTGATATGGATCAAATTTGAGATCTTTTGATGTAACAAATGCATGAATTCATACAACAGATGTTGCCTGGGAAAATAATGCATCTGTTAAACTTTTATCTTCCAGATCATTATGGTCCGTCTCCAAAGAGTAACGGTCTTAGCCCTGCATAACTACCTGGGCCTTACAAATGAACTCTTCAGCCATGTGAGTTCATCAAAACACACTTAGATGAATGTAGGTACTAATTTCCTCTTTGTCTTAAATCCTGTGCTTCACTTTTAAATAGGAGCTGCATCCCTCACGTCAGCCGCCTCCTTCTCCCCACCCAACTCGTACCAGTCCCATCCGCCACGGCAAGCGCTTTGGCAGCCTGACAGTGCCTGAGGAGTTTCGAGAAGCTGCCATAAAAGGTGATATGGCAGGTAAGGAAAGACAAGTTGAAGCTTTGAAGTATGTAAAAATGTGAACTGGTGAGACAATGACTCTTGAATTAATTCTATATTTAACTCAGGCGATCATGAGAAAGATGGACCAACGCTTAGTAGGACCATCTCCATGCCTGTGGATATTGCTGGTGAGATTTTGGAGCACACTTGTTCAAACAGAGGGACAAGCGGTAGAAAATGGATGGATGGATTCCTTAGTAGAAAGACATACAGTAGAACCGCAATTTACAAACTTGGTTCTTTAACAGGGATCGTAAATCGCAAAGTCTGTATAGTGAAGCAAATTTCTTCATAAGAAACAATGTAAATATCAATAATGGGTTCCAGCCTCGACAAAGTCCCTTATTTTAGTGAAGGTTTGTACACTTTGAACTGTCACTATGGTGCCCTCACAAAATTATCAGAAATCACAAAAGTCCCTAAGTTTAACCACTATATTGCTACAATAATAAACTTTTAAAGAAGTAAAATCCACCCACAAAAACATTGGAAAGGAGCTGAGGAAAAAGTATTAGACAGGGAGAGAGAAGGAAGGATGCGGTGGAGAGGGGTTGGGCGTCTGGCATGTGCGTGCTCTTGTGCCGCTGAAATAGAGGTAGTGTCTTCCCCCCCCCCCCCCCCCCACTCGTGCATTGTTTTACAAAAAAGGTCTGGTCTCATCCTTATTAAAACTTGCTGTAGTACAAGGCCTGCTTGGTCAATTCTTCCATACTTGTGAGCGGCATTAATGTACTTAGTACAAATAGTTGTTTTTTTTAACTCCACAGCAATTCCTTCCTTCTTTTCATGCTGATCTGTTGAGTTTTTGGGACTCATTTAGTTACGAAAATGGACAAAACCTTTCAAAAAGCGAAAAAAGACAAAGTCGTAGCCTGACATAACCAGATTTGAGAGCTTGACTTAATGTCTAAATAAGTGCTTTCACCTCGCTGGGATGTCACAATGTAGCCAGACTCAAAACCCCGTATTTAGAGGCATCCAAAACTGTGTGCAAGTTTGTGAATAAATGCATAAGCCTTTTGATTTGATACTTTTGCATTGTTTAACACGAGTATCCAACATTATAGGAACATTAAAGGCCTACTGAAATGATTTTTTTTTAATTTAAACGGGAATAGCAGATCCATTCTATGAGATTGATCATTTCGCGATATTGCCATATTTTTGCTGAAAGGATTTAGTAGAGAAAATCGACGATAAAGTTCGCAACTTTTGCTCGCTGATAAAAAAAAGCCTTGCCTGTACTGGAAGTAGCGTGACGTCACAGGAGCTAGTATTCCTCACAATTCCCCATTGTTTACAATGGAGCGAGAGAGATTCGGACTGAGAAAGTGACGATTACCCCATTAATTTGAGCGAGGATGAAAGATTCGTAGATGAGGAACGTTACAGTGAAGGACTTGAGAGGCAGTGATGGACGTATCTTTTTTCGCTCTGACCGTAACTTAGGTACAAGCTGGCTCATTGGATTCCACACTCTCCTTTTTCTATTGTGGATCACGGATTTGTATTTTAAACCACCTCGGATACTATATCCTCTTGAAAATGAGAGTCGAGCATGCGAAATGGACATTTAAAGTGACTTTTATCTCCAAGACGATACATCGGTGACACACTTAGCTACTGAGCTAATGTGCTAGCGTCGTTCTCAAATGAAGATAGAAACAAAATAAATAAACCCCTGACTGGAAGGATAGACAGAAGACCAACAATAATATTAAACCATGTACATGTTACTACACGGTTAAAAATTCTCAGCCTGGTAAGGCTTAACTATGCTGTTGCTAACGACGCTAAGGCTAATTTAGCAACTTAGCAACCGGACCTCACAGAACTATGATCAAACATTAGCACTCCACCTACGCCAGCCAGCCCTCATCTGCTCATCAACAGCCGTGCTCACCTGCATTCCAGCGATCAACGGCGCGACGAAGGACTTCATCCGTGGGTTTGGCGGCAAGCATCGGCTAGGCGTCAGGGTAAGTAGTCCTTGTTGTGTTGCTGTAAGTATTGTAATGCCCCGCAGTGGAGAAGGAGTCACACAGACGAGGATGCGCTGCTCAATCGCTTTATTAACAAGCGGTAACTGGTTGTAGTTCAAAAAGTAACGCACACACATACACGAGCTGCTGTTAGCCAAAACTCACGCTCACACACACTCAAGTTCTCCGCCAACTCACTCGCGCATGCGCTTTCCCCAAACCCTTAAAGACACAGTACACTAATGCAAATATCACAGATATTACAGTATTGTACTTAGCCGCTAAGACACCGATCGATCCCACCTACAACGTTCTTCTTTGCAGTCTCCATTGTTCATTAAACAAATTGAAAAAGATTCACCAACACAGATGTCCAGAATACTGTGGAATTTTGTCGAAGAAAACAAGAGGCTTTTCTATCGGGTCCGATGGGGTCCAACCACTTCCGTTGCTTTTGTGACGTCACGCGCATAAATCATATCCAAAGGAGTTTTTCAACTGGAAGTGTGGCGGGAATTTTAAAATTGCACTTTATAAGTTAACCCGGCCGTATTGGCATGTGTTGCAATGTTAAGATTTCATCATTGATATATAAACTATCAGACTGCGTGGTTGGTAGTAGTGGGTTTCAGTAGGCCTTTAATTAAGTCAGAAAAGACTGCATTCACAAAGCGTAGTTGTTTTGCTGACCTTCCACTGCTGGCTAAATGTCCAAAGCATTACAAAGAAGGTCAGCACAGCCACATTCTGCTGACACTTCCCCTATTCCCTCAGTTTTATCACAATCTCTCTGTTTGCCAGCAAATCTTCATGCTAGGCAGCACATATTTGACCCTTGTGTTGAGTGTTTCCTCAGCTCTCATGTTTCAGCCACTGACACCCTCATCAACTTTACTGTTCATCTCAAGCAGTTGGAAACTCGTAACAAAGAAATTGTGTCTGGTCAAAATGCCTTGTGATTTTGCAGTTTCCAATACATGATTCATAATTAAAGGTGACCTATGATGATTCTAATCTACATTTAAAACACTTTATTGTGGTCTAGATAATATTAATTGGATATGCTTTGGTGTAATTTGTGCGTAAATTATGCTCCCCTTCCACATTCTCTTTATGTTTGCAATGGAAACCTCCACGTCCCACCCTCTCCAAAAGTATCAGATGAAGATCACTGCTATTTTTTTACTTTGACATGATCGAAAAGATCTTAAACAATATATAGAGTCCCCGGTCACAACATTGGGTACACCTGCCGACTCTCGGATGGATAGAGAGCTTCATAAAAACTGCTGCATGTCTGTGTTAGTGTGCACATGCCAGGATAAAAAAAAGATAAGATGGAAATAATACTTAACCATGTAGTAATGTCATAATCGTGCCATCTTGCGAATCTAATTTCTTAGTGACCCGTCTTGACATAACAGTCCCATGTAAAATGTAGTGAACAAGTAAACATGTACAGAAGGAACTTAGAAAGGGGATTCATATGGCCCCAATCGTCACGGTTTACCTGACACATGAAATGTGACAAATCAGGGCGGTGCACTATCCTCTTTAGCGGCCAGATGGCAGTAGAGTTTTGAATATCTTAAAATGTGTTTTGTGGCAATTCCACCCTAGACCATAGCGTCAGTTGCTATGTAGAATGGCACTTTCCATCATTTTCAGCTTCCTCTCACGTGAGATCCAACCAGGAATGGGGCCATATGAATCCCTTCTCTACTGTAGGTATTTATTTCAAAGAGGGCCAAGCAGGAGGGTTTTAGACGAGAATAAATAACAAGCAAGGTTCCAATCAGCAACCATAGAATTTCACAGCCTGTCGCAGAGGGGGGAGGAGGTCCTCCACCTCTGGCCGATAGATTTGACCAAATGTCCAAATAAGTATGTCCACCACACTGTGGTGTCACACTGTAACCATTGTTTTAAAAAAAAGACTCCAAAACACAGCGATCAGAGACATCCAAAACTTTGTGCAAGCTTAAGTCCAAATGCATGAACCTTAAGATTTAATGTCTTTGTCATTGTTTAAAACACGTGTTCAACACTGTAACACCACTTATAAGTCGGAAAATACAAAAATCATCATAAATCCCCTATAAACCATAGTTCATAATCATTGATGGCCCTACCTGTCTTTGCAGGTTTACAGAAAAGTCTGAGATCAGATTTTGACATGGCATATGAAAGGGGACGGATCTCTGTTTCTGCAGAAGATGGCAACACTCCACCTAACTTTACCCGGGTCAGTTTGCAGCCATGGTTTGATGACTTGTGTTATAACGTTGACTGTATTTATGCTTTATTCTCCTACATCGGTATAGTCTATTTCCCAGGACCAGAGGGAGAGGAAGGTGACAGTGGAGGAGGTTCCCTCAGGAATCTACCTGTATCCAGAGGAAGAGGCAGGAGTGGATAATATTTTCACAACGGTGTCCTATCGATCCAGTTCAGCATTGTTTGAGGAAGCTCAGAAAGAGATCCTGAAGCTCATGAAAATTGAGGTATGTGTCAATTGAATAAGTACAATAGTAATTTGCCGTCAAACACAGAAGAACATTTTAAAAGGGACCTATTACACAAAAACAATTCGTACCAATTGGTACATGTTTTTGTGTATTTGGTATATGCATAAGTCCCGAAAATTGGAAATCAAATTTGAAATTGAAATTTGCCCAATTTGTAAATTTAACTGAAGAGCTTTGCGCGAGTCTACCAATAAGGTCTTTATGTTTCTCTATCCTTTTGTTGTGACTGACACCTCCGCTGTTGTCATTTCTAATACAAAGCAGCGTATCAGTCTAATTTATGTCGGTCAGTAAACTCGATATGGAAGCGCTGAAAACTAAAACATGTCTGACGGGGAGAAGATGAAGTTGTGCAAGCATGTATGTAAGACAGCCCATAAAATGGCACATGCTAAAGAGACGGTCAGAAAGCGGTTTAAAGATGTTTTGTAAAACATATATTCAATATGTTGACGAAAGAACCACCAGTACATGTTATGTAGACCACAAGGAAGTCATCAATTTTGAAAGGAAAAAAACAACAGTTGTGCTCTTTTCTACTTAATGACTTTTACGGACCATGACCCAAACATACTATGCTGCCACTACTGTGTATACCTCCAGCAATGTTTTAGTCATAAAGTAAGGATTTCAATTCCAGAATAATTTGTAATTATTAGTTAAAGTTCTGTAAAATATCTAAATGTAAATGTTTTTTATATATATATATATACATATACATTATATATATGTTATGTATATATTTTTTGAAAGCAAAAAAGTAAAAAAAAAAAAACATTTAAAAAAAGTAATTTTTACATTATAATTTGCAATTTGAAATACAATAACATATTGACCAAGCCCCTAATTTATGAACAGAGCAAACAAAAATAGGCTCGTGTAAAATAAAAATAAGCTCATGACACCATTATTTGCTTCATGAATGGACTGATTGACATTAATCACCCCGGGGCTTCTGTTTACAGATTATGATACTAAAAGCAGGTCAGTTAGGAATTGTGCATGCATTTGTGTCACACACACACACACACGCACACACAAACACACACACACACACACACACACACAGAAGTGGAAACAAAGGTCACCTAAAATATGTTCCATTGTTGTACACTGCATTGATGGGTTTCCAATACAAATTTTTTTCTCTGTGCTTCATTTATTTGATGTAGAAATGTACACACATGTGTATGTTGACTCTTGAGTAGCAATAACGTTAACAAGCAAAAGCTTTTTGTAACCAAATCAAAAAAATATAATTGAGATACAGTACATGTTGCCAAAA
This sequence comes from Entelurus aequoreus, assembly GCF_033978785.1. Classification (NCBI taxonomy): domain Eukaryota; kingdom Metazoa; phylum Chordata; class Actinopteri; order Syngnathiformes; family Syngnathidae; genus Entelurus; species Entelurus aequoreus. Next base: position 26,605,183 of record NC_084752.1, on the reverse strand, counting down.
CTTCATTCTCTCTGACTGTCCTTTTTATTACAGGACCCTTCTTTATTAAATGGGAGAGTTACCTTACATCATGCCAAAGCAGGGGCAGTCCTGGCAAAGCAAGGAGACCAGGTAATGATCACTCTTTTTAGTTTGAAAAGGTATGATGAGTCATGCACAAAATAAAAAACGTGACACTTGTCCCCCCTTTCCTCTTTTTGTTCTTCCAAGGACGTGAGTCTGCATTTTGTTCTGACTGGTTGCCTGCATGTGTACCAGCGGATGATAAACAAGCAAGAAGCCGTCTGCCTGTTTGTGACCCACCCAGGGGAGATGGTGGGACAGTTAGCTGTGCTTACGGGAGAACCCCTCATTTTCACCATCAAGGCCATACGAGACTGTGCTTACCTCAAGATATCAAAATCTGATTTCTATGAGTGAGTATATTTAATTGAATATACTGATTGTAATTGTTTTTTTTTTTACTTCATATGGCATCATTATAAATAAATACATGTGTGATTGTGCTGTTAAGGATTATGAGGGAGCAGCCAAGCGTGGTGTTGAGTGCAGCTCACACTGTGGCCATCAGGATGTCGCCATTTGTTAGGCAGATGGACTTTGCAATTGACTGGATGGCTGTGGAGGCGGGTAGAGCCCTGTACAGGTACTTTTAGTCAATTTTGTACTAGTGTACCTGTTTTACTATTGTGCAAATTGCACCACATATCTTAGTGGTTTATTAAATTCCATTGAAAGGTTAGAGTATCTAGTTGATATAAAAGCGTTATATAAATCTAATCCGTCATTATTATTATTATTATTAATATAACACAATTACACTATAAACAAAACAAATTAGTAAGATAATTTGACATAAACATACTATCTTTGAATCTCAGACAGTAAAACAAAAATAATGCTATTTCGGTAACAGGGCTGTACGCTTAGCTTTTTCACTTGTGGCACCTGTGCTACTAAATGACAAAAATTGATAACATACATTTTTTTGTAGCACTGAAAAAAATCAGTCGCAATATGAAATGTCTCAAATATCACAATTTCATTACTAACACTCAAATAAGGTACACATGTGCACTCATACATATAAACACAATGCCATCATAAGGCCTACTGCAATGCTCAATTAAACAGAACATCCCTAAACTGTGCTAGCACTGTCGCTAACACAAGTGTAGGGCGAGACAATATGGATAAAAACTCATATCCCAATATAGTTTGGCCCATAAACTAACCCATGAACGGAAATATCCTTTGACGTAACTAAATATCTCCACCATGCCTTGATTTAAGATTTTCGGGACTGATGGGGATCCCAAATACACAAAAACAGGTACCAACAAGTAAGAAAAGTAGGTTTTGTATAGTAGGATCCCAACCTAAGATAAGAAAAAAAAAAAAGCCTTGGAAAAATATAAGTCAAAATTAATCTTCAATCTTCTTTTAAAAAAACATTTAGATAAACTCAATTTTCAACTAACAACAACACAAAAGAACAAAATGTGAACTATAGTGCCCTGGTTTTAGAGGTCATGTTTAAACGTCAGCTGCAGCATGAAAATAGTTGACCTTTAACGGTGGTGTTTTTATAGGTAAACATTGTTATAGGATTTTAGCCAGGAACACCAACCTGCCAACTGCTTCATGATGTTGTGTGACAGGCTGTGTTCTGAAAATTACTTTTAAAAAAGTCATTATTTTTAGTTACTCGTGACTTTACCAAAAAGTGATTGAATTACTAACATAATTACTCATTAATTCAGGCAATTAATTACTGGGTAAAGTGAAAAAACTTCAAATATCTGGCATAATGCAGTTAGATAAGTTTAATGTGTGCATCTGCGAGTGTGCCTTTTTAAAAGGACGTGCCTGTTTCCCAGTGATGTGTGACATCAGCGTGTCCATGCAGGCTTGAGCTGTTTTTGTTAGCTTAGCAGGCGAGTAGCAGCAGTTTGTCAGCTCTGACGGCAGCTCTTTTGAAACCTTCACTGGTGTTTGTTATCTCTGCTTTATAAATAGATTTAATGTGCTATCATGGCTGTATGCTTTTGTCAACAAATGTGGTATTGTTTGGATGTCACTTCAATAATTGATTTGTTGTTCAATGTTCCCTCCGTTGTAATTGTATTGCCTGTTCAAAATAAACAGTAACAAACTAACTAACACTCATAGTTACTAGCGCACAGTGCCGTTGTTGTCAAGTTTTAAGGTGGTGAAAAAATTGTTGTCTTTTACTGACAAGTTCCTCCAACTAAGACTTTGTTTATTCTTTGTTGTGACCAACTGGAGCCCTGCCCTCTGTGCATGGAGGAGGAGGAAGACACACACAGCTCTGCAGCGTAGTGTTGCATGAGCTATGTTGCACATGGACCCTTCCGCGTCAATCACTTTCACAATCACTTTCACAATCACAGTCCATTTGGTTATTGTTATGGTTCAACTTTATTTCAAACATGCTATACAGATAGGCAAAACATTTACTCTAGTTTGAGCAACTTTGGATGGATTTATTTTCGGAGCAAAATGCGATGAAAGGGTTAAAATCTGTACTCGCACGGGTGCTACTTCCATCCATCCATTTTCTACCGCTTGTCCCGTTCGGGGTCGCGGGGGGTGCTGGAGCCTATCTCAGCTGCATTCGGGTGGAAGGCGGGGTACACCCTGGACAAGTCGACACCTCATCACAGGGCCAACAGAGATAGACAGACAACATTCACACACTAGGGCCAATTTAGTGTTGCCAATCAACCTATCCCCAGGTGCATGTTTTTGGCTACTTTTTCCCCCCAAAACTCTCAACCTGTTTTTAGTCGCAAATGAGACTATAATGCTCGCACTGTACAGTGCTGGGAAAGTCAAACACAAATGCAAATAGATGGAGTGGATATTGAAAGGGTAAAAGAAAACACATTTTTGGATGTAATAATACATGATAAAATGAACTGAAAACCTCATATAAAAATATACATCAAAAGAGCAAGAAACATGTCAATAATAAATAAAGAAAAATATGTTCTGCATCAAAAATCACTTCATATTCTCTATTGCTTGCTGGTGTTACCATATCTGAGTTATTGTGTAGAAATATGGGGAAATAACTACAAATGTGCGCTTCATTCACTATAAAAAAGTTATAAAAAAGATCAATTAGAATAATACATAATGTTGGATATAGAGAACCTACAAATCCTTTATTTATTGATTTAAAAATATTGAAATTCAATGACTTGGTGCATTTGCAAAAAGCTAAGATTATGTACAAAGCAAACTATAACCTGCTACCCAAGAATGTACAACAATTCTCAACAGAAGACCTTAGAAGAAACACTAATTTCAAACATTTGTATGCACGTACAACACTTTAGCACTGTGTTTTTCAACCACTGTGCCGCGGTACACTAGTGTGCCGTGGGAGATTATCTAATTTCACCTATTTGCGGTAAAAATATTTTTTGCCAACCAGTAATTATAGTCTGCAAATTATGTGTTGTTGTTGAGTGTCGGTGCTGTCTAGAGCTCGGCAGAGTAACTGTGTTATACTCTTCCATATCAGTAGGTGGCAGCAGGTAGCTAATTGCTTTGTAGATGACGAAAACAGCGGTAGGCAGTGTGCAGGTAAAAAGGTATCTAATGCTTGAACAAAAAATAAACAAAAGGTGAGTGCCCCTAAGAAAAGGCATTGAAGCTTAGGATAAGGCTATGCAGAACGAAACTAAAACTGAACTGGCTACAAAGTAAAGAAAAACAGAATGCTGGACGGCAGCAAAGACTTACTGTGGAGCAAAGATGGTGTCCACAATGTACATCCGAACATGACATGACAATCAACAATGTCCCCACGAAGAAGGATAGAAACAACAAAAATATTCTTGATTGCTAAAACAAAGTAGATGCAGGAAATATCGCTCAAAGGAAGACATGAAACTGCTACAGGAAAATACCAAAAAAAGAGAAAAAGCCACCAAAATAGGAGCGCAAGACAAGAACTAAAACACTACACACAGGAAAACAGCAAACAACTCCAAATAAGTCAGGGCGTGATGTGACAGGTCGGGACAGTACACCTATTGAGACAAGAGCTATATTGATGCATGCTTGGTTATGGTTTAAAATCATATCCAACAATTGCGACAACGACTTTTTACTGTCAACTGAGCTTAGTTTTTTAATGATTTCTGCTGGTGGTGGGCCTCCGGATTTTTTCAATGCAAAAAATGTGCCTTGGCTCAAAAAAGGTTGAAAAACACTGCTTTAGCATATCAGTATGTGGAATTAAATTCTGGAATGGATTAAGCAAGGAAATCAAACAAAGCACTCATATGATTCGGTTTAAGAAACTGTTTAAACTACAAGTGTTCACAAAGTACAAAGAAGAAGAATTATGATAAACATCAGGAACCTTTAAAACATAGATAATCTCTTCCATCGCCTAGGTTAACCATAAATTACTTAACTATTTTTTACGAGAACTTTAATTATTGTCTTTATATTTATGTCTAGTATTATTTATGTATTTAATATGTGTTTACTTTTGTATTCATTTTGTATTCACTGTTCTGTTACAAACAGAACAATGAAATTAAATAAAACTGCTATGATATGAAGAATGGTAAGATTCGATAAACTACTGGACTGTTTGGTTTGTCTTGGAAAACGTTTCGCCTCTCATCCGAGTATGCTTCATCAGTTCGTGCTCATAGACTTAGTTTGGTCAAATCTAATCTAGAGGCTGATGCCGAAACCCAATTGTTTATACTCCAAAACCTCTTCAGGTCAAGACTCAGCTGTCTACCTGCACCTCAGGGAGAAACAGCACTCCTTTGATAACAAAAATGTACAAATTCTGGACAGGGAGGACGGATGGTACGAAAGAGGAGTGAGGGGAGCCATCTATGTTAAGGTTTAAAAGCCATCCATGAACAGAGGAGGTGGTCTGCGACACCACCTGTCTCCCACATACAACACTGTCCTTTCAACCATTCCTAAAAGACTCCAACAAATAAAACATTCTGGTCACAGAAGGATGCCATTTGTTTACAACTGAATGGAGTGCTTACGCGGGGGGATTCCGACTATTTTGGACTGGTAGTAGTCAATCCACAGCAATCGTTCTGCCACACAATACCTCCATGCTAACGAGGGGAAATTACACTTCATCTGTGGTTTGCTTTGACAGTAGGATTGCTTGTTTGCATCAAAACAGTTGTTTTTCTCACTACGATGGGGCGAAACCATCCTTCTCCAGGCACGCCCTCCTAGTTTTGGAGTTTAAGCATTTGGGGTTTTGGCACCAGCCGCTAGACTAGATCTGACCAATCTAAGTCTATAAGCACGAACTGATGAAGCCTACTCGGATGAGAGGTGAAACTTCTTCCAAGACAAACCAAACAGTCCAGTTGCGATCGATTGAAGACCCTGAGATTACAACGACCTGGATGAATGAGAACATTCATAGACATTCGTTAAGCTCTGCTTCTTCCTACTCCTTTTTGGACATCCTGTAATGAAACAACTGAAAATATGTGATGCATTACATTGAAATTGTATTGTATGCATGTTCAAAATAAACTGAAACTAACTAACTATCAATGTATCGTCTATGTCTTCTCTCTACACAGACAAGATGACCGGTCAGACTGCACTTACATCGTTCTGAACGGACGTCTGCGCTCAGTCATACGCAAGGCTAACGGCAAGAAAGAACTAGTTGGGGAGTATGGACGAGGAGACCTCATTGGAGTGGTGAGACTTTTTCCAAACAAAACATGCGTAGAATATACTGTATTACGGTTGTTACAATACCAGAATTACAGCTGTCAATACAGATACTTGTGAATTTCCACGATTTCAATACTTATTTGACACCACGATAACATTACTTGGGCCATGTACTTTTAAATTCACTACTCACTTCACAATTCACTACACTTAAAAGTGTACATTTTTTAGGATTACTGTGCTTCAACATCTTTTTGCACAGTCTATGAATGTTCTCAGATCTAGTCTCTAGTCTCTCATGACTAGATCTGACCAATCTGAGTCTATGAGCACAAACTGATGAAGCCCACTCGGATTAGAGGCGAAACGTCTTCCAAGACAAACCAATCAGTCGAGTTGCGATCGATTAAATGCCCTGAAATCTCTTTGCACAACATGTAAATTGCAGTAGCAGCTGCCAAGAGGTACCTATACCTTCTATAAAGAACAGCTGCATTTTGTATCCTTCCAGTATATAAAAGCAAACAATACAGTGTTCATAAATATGGTCAGAAATGGCAATAGTTTTACATTAAAAAGTACATAAAACGAACAATATTGGTTTGATTTAAGTTTATTTCGAACATGTACGCAGTCACAATATATTACATCATACAATTTACAGGTTCTCATTTCTCTTACAACATGTCTGAAAAGGAGTAGGAAGGAGCAAAGCTTATGTAATTATTTTTGAGTTATTTCCCAATAACTTAGATGTGGTAACACTAGCGTGCAGTAAAACATATGTAGTGATTCTTGGTCCAGCATATATTTTGCTGTCCAGTACATATTTTGTTAGTTTTATTTATTTATTATTCTTTCAATATGATTGTGGCATGACGTCATCATATCATTTGTAATGAAATAGTCGAATAAAAAGGCTAGAACATACATTTAAAAACAAATCTTTGTGTTTTTAGTCGTTATAGTCAACATCTGAGCTTTTTTTTTCCCATTACGGTATTCCTTGCTTTATTTTTCCTGTTTTATTTGATTTTTACATTGTGGCGAAGAAAGTGTGTATTGGTTGTGCTGGTGACACACCAAATCCGCTTTCGTGACAGGCTTCCACAAATGAATTAATATATGGAAACACTGACTAATTTTTTAAAAGACTTCAGGTGTTCTTCTCCGGCACTGACTTAGCGTTCCAGTGCTGAGAATTGATACGGCTTGCCGATGAAAGTGAAGTGAAGTGAATTATATTTATATAGCGTTTTTCTGTAGTGACTCAAAGCGCTTTACACAGTGAAACCCAATATCTAAGTTACATTTAAACCAGTGTGGGTGGCACAAGGAGCATTTGGGTAAAGGGCTCAAGGACACAACCTGGAACTCTCAAGTTGTTGGCAAGGTCGCTCTACCAACCGAGCCACGCCGCCCCCGATGTGATGTAAAGTCTTTAATACTAACGATACTGAAAAAAAGCTGGTATCAATTAAATTTTTGTGTTGGTATCGACATAATAGCGAAATAACAATACTTTTGACAACCCTATACTGTATAATGACAGTCAATTAAGTGTCTACAACAAGGATAACAACTAATACATAATGAAGCTTAACGTAGAGGGAATGCTAGCTTTGTACTTTTGATATTTGACTTTGGTCAATGTGTGTAAGGTGGAGGCATTGACCAAACAACCCAGAGCCACCACTGTGCATGCTGTAAGAGACACTGAACTGGTCAAGTTGCCTGAGGGAACACTCAACAACATCAAAAGACGATATCCTCAGGTAAAAAATGCTCACTGTTGACTGCTAGTTCTACATACTCAAGTGGTGCTCAGCGTCACTGTTGTGTGTTCAGGTGGTGACAAGGTTGATCCACTTATTGGGCCAAAAAATTCTGGGGAACCTTCAGCAGGGTCGAGGGCCATTCTCAGGTAAAGTGGTCATGATGAGAATACTAATCTCAAAATGACGATGCAACAGTTAATGAATCCCCAATGTGCAGCACTGTTTGTTCAGCTATTCATCACATACCTCCCTTGCAGGCTCAACTATCAGTCTGCCTAATATGACCACCAGTGCTGATGTTACAAACCCCGCCAGCAATCTCTCTACCGTAGCCGTTTTACCAGTATGTGACGAGGTGCCAATCAATGCATTCAACCTGGAGCTCAGCCATGCCCTCAGTGCCATTGGTAGGTTTGACAGATGTCAATGTTTTTCCTCGTGCTTGATTTATATGGTTTATTATGTCATTTATCTATCATCAAGGGCCCACCCTCTTATTGACCAGTGACATAATCAGAGAGCGACTTGGTGCATCTGCTTTAGACAGGTCAGCGTCTTTGTATTCTTATTGTAGGTATTTTTTACATTACATGTATATGGTTATTACAGCTTTTGCAAACTTCATTTATATCCACCAGCATCCATGAGTACCGGCTGTCTGGCTGGCTGGCACAGCAAGAGGACATCAATCGAATTGTCTTGTACCAGACTGATAACAGCATGACCCCATGGACTCAGCGCTGTATTCGCCAGGCAGATTGCATTCTTATCGTTGGATTGGGAGACCAGGAACCTACACTGGGAGAAGTTTGTGCCACTTGTAGAAAAAAAATGGAAAGGCAGGTTAATAATACAAACCCCTCTGATTTGTGCCACCAGTTGGAGCAGATGCTGGAGAACACAGCAGTCCGGGCTCTGAAACAACTGATCCTTCTACACAAAGAGGATGGTCCAGGCCCTTCCAGAACCGTCGAGTGGCTCAACATGCGTAGCTGGTGCTCAGGGCATCTCCACCTAAGGTGCCCTCGCAGGGTCTTCTCCAGACGCGGCCCCAGCAAACTTGTACGGGGCACAAACTACACCTCTTATGTTGCCCATGCTTCATTTATTTAATCTTTTTTTACACTTATTTTCTATGTTTTGCAGAGAGAAGTTTATGAAAAGGTCTTTGAGAAAACCGCAGATAGGCACAGTGACTTCTCTCGGCTCGCACGAGTGCTGACTGGAAACAGTATAGCTCTGGTGTTGGGAGGAGGTGGAGCAAGGTGAGCCAGTTAGAGCAAATAATGGTTATAATACCATTTGTAAATGTGTGGCATCCTGATGTCCATGTGTTTGCCCTCCACAGAGGCTGTTCTCACGTGGGTGTAATTAAAGCTATGGAAGAAGCGGGGATTCCCATTGACATTGTAGGCGGAACCTCCATCGGTTCATTCATTGGTGCACTTTATGCTGAGGAGAGAAGTGCAGTCAGAACCAAGCAGAGAGCCCGAGAGTGGTCCAAGGTGCAGCACTTATTATTTATTTATATAATACAAGTCCAAAGTTTGGACATATTTGCTCATGTTAGTCAATCAAAAGGCGTGTCCAAACATTTGACTAAAGTTTTATTTGCACCGTGATCACTTTTTTTTTTTCAACTCAAGCTTTCAATACAACCTAACAGTGGATGTTCCGATCAGGGTTTTATGCGGCTGATTTAAATACCGATCATCCACGAGTGAGATCGTTTGATACGAATTTTGATGTCAATCACATGTGTTAACTGTAAAAAAAATGTTTTTATTTATAGTGAGTGCTAGTGACAGTTTAAAAATATCAACACTATATTTAAACCAATTCTTTATTTTCTTTCATTGCATACAATTGTTTGAGCAAAACAAAGTCAATAATACCAGTGGTGGTGCGGTCAGGGCCAGCAAGGCCTTCTCTGCTGGCCTAACATAACCAGAAATCATGATCATAATTAAAGATAAAAGTAATTTTTAAGTAAGTATTCATATTCTCTTCATGTTATATTATGCTCCTTCTAGTGCTGTTGTTTTTAGGTTATAGAGTTTTTATCTAATCAGAATTCAGCTAGCTTATGTTGCCATGCTGTACCAAATCTGCCTGAGGAGGCCTTCAGAATCAGCAATGCAGGCGTCTGTGCACTCTAAGTGAACAGGCACATACAGTGATAGACAGTTGCAATAGCCAATCAGATCACGCGTTGTTGTCAGTAAGGCCTTCTAGATGGCCTAAGGCAGATATATAGTGATGTATGAGCCAGGTAACATAAGAACTCAATTACCCAGCATGCCACAGTAGTGGAGAGCATGCGCAGTAGCCCCGTTTAGGTTGTTTAATGTAGACATGCCGGTGTGGAGTAAACTTTAAGAAGTCAGCCAACATGCCTCGTCTGCATCTTTTATGATTAGACAAGACAACACATATATTTGCAAGGAGGATATTTAAAGAGAAACTACATCTTGTGAGACCATCTCGGCCAACTCCGGAAGCTAGCTCAGCTGTCGATGAAATGTGAGTTCAGATATTTTATTTCTTTATTTTTTCACGTTTAAAATGTTTTTTGAAATTTTAATTTTGACTGTACTACATAAGATATGTTTTAATTGCTGATGCGGGTTTATAGATTTTTAAATGCGCCAGAAAATAACCCGTTCTGTACAATGCGCAGTAGTGTGTAAATGTGTTCCTGTATAGTATTTTTCCAGCAATGGTCATGTGGGGACATAAATGATGGTATTTTGAGAGGTAATCATTGAAGTCGGACATCACTGAAGGCCTAGGTGCGAAACGCACGGCCCGCCACTGAATAATACACAATAACTAAACGGAAGCAAAGACTATCTACCCATTTAAATTTTGCCCTCAAAGTCCTCCTGTGTCCAGGACATTATTCATTATTGTTTGTAAATCTTAACATAAACAACAAGAAAATGTTTTGAGAAAATTAAAATATTGACCTCATCATGCTTGTATCACTCATATACTGTTATTACCTAGGTATCGACACCATCAATTTAGGTATAATTTATATCCCAGTAATACTTGCTTATTTTCTGCTGCTACTTCCATCTACATTTCTAAAAGTTTACTAAACACTTTGTTTTTAGTGTTGTTTAAAGCTAGCTTAGTGGTTAGCTTAGCTATTAGCACCCCTGCTCCTGGCTTGATCTCAGTGTGTATTGTGTTTAGCCTCATCCTCCAGTGATAGTGGTACATGATAATGATACTTAAGATACTTAAAAATGCAGTTTATTTGTCGTAATAGAGGTGATTATTATTAAGTTAGGACAGCGTCTCTGCACTGTGTATGAAGATACACAATTAGCTGCTATCGACTCAGCCGGGGGACTAAAAATAAATAGTGTCAGCAAGGCACATTAATTGGCAATAGCAATCACATACTTTTAACAAAAATTGTCTGACCTATTGATCGACACATTCCTAAAGCAAACCTTTGTGATCATCCGTTTTGCACAATTATGTATATTTTTATTTAAAAGCAATACATGAATGTAAAGGCTGATAAAATGGTCTTGCATGTCTCTTTATAAACTTTTAATTGTGTCTATTGTTTCTTTATAGGCAATGAACTCTGTATTCAAAACAGTCCTTGACCTGACTTATCCTATCACCTCCATGTTTTCTGGTTCTGCCTTCAACACAAGCATCTACAAAGTGTTCCAGGACAAGCAAGCTGAGGTGGGATGTTGCATTTGGACTACATTCATATCGGAACAGAGAATAATGCTCACAATACCACTTGTGTTTTCAGGACTTGTGGTTGCCGTACTTTAATGTCACCACAGACATCACAGCGTCCGCCATGCGCGTTCACCAGGATGGTGAGTGGCAACTAATTTGACAGGAGGGATAACCTACTTTTAACTATCATTTGTATTTTGTCTTCAAACACAAAACAAATTAGGGTAACAGCCAAGGAAATATGTTTGCAAACACACTGCATACACATGTAGTATACTGTTTATGTCATTGTTTAACTTTTCAGACATTTAATACAACACAGTACATTAACGTTGCACTGAAAAGGTGCTTTGTAAATGAATTATACTAAATAACAACTAATACTTTGGCCGGCAGAAGGCAAATAACATTGACATAATTGTTGTGTACTTTGTCACTGTAAGACCTCTTATCTTTCTAAGACAAATCATAGTGCAACGTCTGGCATGCTTTGAGATCAATGGTTTATTGTGGCACACTCCAATCTGTTATGCCAATTTAATGTGGACAATAAAAATCATAGAAGGAAAATATGGCTATGGATGGCCTACTAACAAAATACAGTTGTGCCACTGCTAGTTTGGAGGGTCCCACACCACCTATTAATCATGAATCATTATAAATACTGTACAATGTTTGGATGTGTTTTTATGCTTGTCTTTTTATATTTGCTTAATGCATTATGACTAACATGAGATAGATAGATACCAGCCATCAGTACCCCACAAATCCAGTATTCTATGAATGAAAAATACTAAGAATTTTAAGAATACTTCTGCTGTATGACTTAAGAAATTGGCTATTGGCAAAGTAATTTTTACACGAAAATGCTGGGTTTGAGGGGTTTTTAGGCCAAAGTTTTGTAGGAAAACCTAGAATATTGATGTCTGCAGCTTGGCATGTCTATTAACAGCTGGAGCAAAGCCTTCCTGTCTGTCTCACTATTCCCTTGCATGTTTACTTGACTAGGTCCTACCCCCTTTTTCACATTCTTCGTTCTTTTTACTTCTTAATTTCCTCTTTATCTACTGACGTTTCATCAACTAAGATATCAAATCAGCTACTTTGTCATTGACCAGCCGAGTGTGTCTTGAAATCAGTACATAGAGACATAATCAATCCAGTTTCAGGGGCGACCAAGCTACCCCAGTAATCCTCTAAACGCCTTTAACACCCCCGTGTCCATGTCAACATGTAGGATCCAGAACACTCCATCCCGCCTTTTCCTTCCTGGCTCTAAAATGTCATCTCATCATGTTTTATTCATCTCCATTCTTTGCTTTCTGTAGTTCTCCTAGTGAGTATATTTAGTCTAGAATGGAGCTATTCTGAGTAGTTAAATGTATGCGTTTTATGTATGCTTTTATTAGACTTCCTGTTGCTGTTTTCTCCACACTTTACAACCTGCAGATTGTTGTTTAAGGCCTGTGTATTTAATTTATTTTGCATCATCTACTACTTGACTTCCTCTTCTCTTGCTTGTTATCTAACAATGCTAATATTATTTTTCATTAAGAAGTTGTCAGTATTTTAATGGACTGGCTGTATTGGCCATGTTTGGGGTTTTAATTATTTTGTAGTAATCACTGAATATTGTATGTGCTCACACAGGAAACATTTACATTTGAAACACTCACTGCATTTTATTCAGATACTTTTGGAAATACTGTGGTTCTTTTATCATCTCATCCATTCCGATGGCAGCTTCTTGTGTTCTTCTTCTCTCTGTTGTTGTCATCTTTCTCTGTCTCCCTGCACACTTTGTCTCTCTTTCTCTTTTCCACATGCAACCTTGAGTCCAGCCCATATTTGATATGCTCCTCCTTCTCCATCTCAATTTCCTGACAGGTTGTGTCTGGCGGTATGTTAGAGCCAGCGCCTCCTACACCCCCTATTTACCTCCCCTGTGCGACCCCAAGGATGGCCACTTGCTTGTGGATGGTTGCTATGTTAACAATGTCCCAGGTCAGATATTAAAGCGTCCGCATACGAAACCTCCTCCCTCACCCTTAAAGTTGACAATCAGTTGCTCGACTATCGTCTCCCTCCCGTTCCTTTCCTAACTAACCACACCCTGACCAGCTAGACTCAGGGAGCCCATGGTTTGGAAGGAAAGACAATTTATTTTGACTTCTAGATTGAGTCGATCATCTTTAATGGCCAAAAGGACATTTCATCCTTTGTAATTTCTTTTTGGAATACGAATTAGTCTTTTGGATAAATGTTTTTTTTCTTTCATGTATGGGTCACTGAGTTGCATGTTCCTCTGGCTGCTTCTGGCCTCTTATATTTGTTCCTGGATTTGACTTGTTAATGCAGATATTTTTTGCGCTTTTGTGACTCCCCTTGAGAGGATATTAAAGCTGCTAAGCTACAGTAACTTTAGCAAAATAAGTCCTACGATGATAGGAGACAGGATTTTTAAAAAATCAGTTCAGAGGGCTGATATTAAAATAATTTACATACAGCAGGACGGTAATGCAATAGGGAGCACTATGCACGATGTGCAAGGATGAATAAATAAATATAAAGGTAAATAAAAAATAAATAAAAAATTATAATTGAGTGTAAAATAGTATATACAGGTACATCAATATCAAGTCCACTTTTATGCTTAAGTTGACATAACTGTATTACAACAATGGCAATAGATACTATGTAATGTTTCAGTGTCTTTTTACAACTATAAAAAGTGTTCCATCAGTTATTGCGGGAGTTACATTCCAGACCCGCTTGTGGTTAGAGAATTTCCGGCAAAATTGCAGCGCTATTTTTTCAATAGATTTTTATGAATATTATATGCATTTAAAGCCTTTATCAGCCTTCCACACAGCTTTTCCACCTACTTATAAACACATTGTATGCTTTTAGAATACTTAATACACTAAATAAAGTTGGTATGGCACACTAAAACCTACCTAGTTTAAACACGAAAACTTAAATCCCTGTTTAAAGACGAAAGTTCAATGGAAAGAGCGCTGCATTGGTTTTAAAGTTTCTGGACTATTTTGGCACTCCTCCCGACCAAAGATCATGACCATAATCTCAGATCTGTTTGTTGATACCACTGGATTGAATGCTGTCTCGTTAAACTAACTCTCTGAAAAGATGAGGTGCCACTGCCAAAGTGGCTAACTTCTGAGCTTCAAATGTCAAACCCAAACAATATGATCAGAAAAAAATATTCTTACGCAAAAAATGCAGAGGAGGAGAATGTGGAAAAAGAGTCAAGATTCAGGTAGTAACCAAGAAGTAAGGATGATGTTGAACAAGTGTTAACGAGGCATGATAGACAGCATTAGAGACATGGGACACTTGCCAAAGGGAGGAATGATACTGCAATACTCCCTAAACAAATGGATGGACAGGAAGGCAAAGTGATTGTTTTAAAGAAGCAAAATTATGAAAATGATCACATTATATCTCAAATGATGTGTCAGATTCAGGAGTGCAAGAGTATGTCCGCATGAACAATGTGATTGTGACGGACAGGCCACAAATACTGTATGGTTAATGGCAGAGCAGCTGACAACAAGATGCTGCGGCTTTAACAGAGCAACAGGTAGCCACCTTTTTGCATTCAAGGGGGAAGGGCGATGTTGATGTCAACAAAATCAATACGTGCATTCCAATGTCTCGGAGGAACAACACCACACCTGTCGTCATTATCATAAAGTTCACTAGCAAAAAAGGCAAAGTGCCTTTGCTGAAGCAAGCACTGAGTCTAGCTGAATGGAACCAATGTCTGAGCATCTGACAAAACGCAACGCTGACATTGCCAGAAGGTATGCAAATTGAGGAAGCAAGAAAATTCAGATCAACTGTAAAATCTTGTTAATTAAATGGACAGGAAGAGGCCAAAGTACTTGGTGTCCGATTCTACAGTAATAAGTAAGACATAACATTCATTGACTATCGCCAATCACTGGAAAAAATGTTTTACTATTAAGTCACTCCTTTTTTCTTCCAATACCTTCCTTTCTTTCACACCGGAGGTGAATTTAATTTCGACCTGCAAAAGTTATGGTGTCAATGAATAATCAGTAAAAGTCACAGTATAACGAAATATAAGCTTTGCATCTTTATACTTCTTTTCATATATGTTGAATTGTGCAAATATAACCACTTGATGTTCGTCAATGTAATTTGTCTGAAACAAATAAACCATAATTATAAATGGCAACTCAATTCTTAATGTACTCAATGGTACTTTAAAATCTGCGATACACTGAGACCTCATTCATTGAACTGCGAAGGGGCAAGGGAACACTGTTATTAGTAAGTTAGGAGTTGGTAAAAGCTTTTGTTCATGGTACCGAATGTCATCGTAATGATTTTCAGATATCATCTCTACAACAAGTGTTACTTTTCTAGATTCAAAAGAAGCTGAGGGATTGAGAGCCCCGAAAGCAGGAGACCCCAAAAGGTAGCTTGCCAACTGATTTTGAGTAGCTTACCAAAGTTTGCTTCAGCTCTTAGTGAGGCTCCAACGAATAATTGGGTAAAAAAGCTTCAATTTATTTTCTGTTGCTTCAATTAATCACTTAATGAGTGTAACTATCCATCCATCCATCCATCTTCTTCCGCTTATCCGGTCGGGTCGCGGGGGAAGCAGCCTAAGCAGGGAAGCCCAGACTTCCCTCTCCCCAGCCACTTCGTCTAGCTCTTCCCGGGGGATCCCGAGGCGTTCCCAGGCCAGCCGGGAGACATAGTCTTCCCAACGTGTCCTGGGTCTTCCCCGTGGCCTCCTACCGGTCGGACGTGCCCTAAACACCTCCCTAGGGAGGCGTTCGGGTGGCATCCTGACCAGATGCCCGAACCACCTCATCTGGCTCCTCTCGATGTGGAGGAGCAGTGGCTTTACTTTGAGCTCCTCCCGAATGACAGAGCTTCTCACCCTATCTCTAAGGGAGAGACCTGCCACCCGGCGGAGGAAACTCATTTCGGCCGCTTGTACCCGTGATCTTGTCCTTTCGGTCATAACCCAAAGCTCATGACCATGCCATGGTCATGAGTCATGGGAATTGAAACTTTCTCTGACAGGAGACTCTGCCAGACGTTCCCAGCAAACCCTCACAATGCGTTTGGGCCTGCCAGGTCTGTCCGCCATCCTCCCCCACCATCGCAGCCAACTCACCACCAGGTGGTGATCGGTAGAAAGCTCCGCCCCTCTCTTCACCCGAGTGTCCAAAACATGAGGCCGCAAATCCGATGACACAACTACAAGGTCGATCATGGAACTGCGGCCCAGGGTGTGCTGGGGCCAAGTGCACATATGGACACCCTTATGCTTGAACATGGTGTTCGTTATGGACAATCCGTGACGGGCACAAAAGTCCAATAACAACACACCACTCGGGTTCAGATCCGGGCGGCCATTCTTACCAATCACGCCTCTCCAGGTTTCACTGTCGTTGCCAATATGAGCGTTGAAGTCCCCCAGTAGAACGAGGGAATCACCCGGGGGAGCACCCTCAAGTACTCCCTCGAGTGAATCCAAAAAGGGTGGGTACTCTGAGCTGCTGCTTGGCGCGTAAGCGCAAACAACAGTCAGGACCCGTCCCCCCACCCGAAGGCGGAGGGAAGCTACCCTCTCGTCCACCGGGTTGAACTCCAACATGCAGGTTCTGAGCCGGGGGGCAACAAGAATTGCCACCCCAGCCCGTCGCCTCTCACTGCCGGCAACGCCAGAGTGGAAGAGAGTCCATCCCCTCTCGAGAGAACTGGTTCCAGAGCCCTTGCTGTGCGTCTGTGAGTGTAACTAATAGACATTTATATTATCTGGACCATGTATAGTGCCTGGAACTCTAAATACATGGACATATTACCCGCACGGCTGCTGCCATAGAGCACACATGAAAGTGGTGGTGCGTAGGTGCTGTGATTGGTGTGGCGACGAACGGTAGAGAGTTTTTTATTTTTATTAATGCATACATGTTAAAAGTCAAATTTCTATGTTAATGATGTGCATTTACAGTGTAAAAAAATAATAATTAAACTTATAACAAGCAAAAAAAATTTTATTTTAAATATTTTCCAAAAATACGCATTGATGCCATAAAGTATGTTTCATTCGACAACTTTATTAATCGAACACAGCTGCCGCCCTAACTCTGTATGTTTTTACGTGTTCGATTCAGCCTTTTTACTTAATTTTTTTTGGCAAATTTTCACAAATTAGAATAATGACAATGACCGCACTGTTTAAGTGGAGAACTGCATTAAAAATAAAGTACAATTCTAATGTTGCCAGTCATACAAATAAAACACAAATTGGTCACTTCACCTTTCTTTTTGTCAAAGTACCTCTAATAGTAATGAAAGTTGCATACAACTGTCCTAAAGGAAGTATTGCAATGCACTTTTGGCATCACATTTCTTTTAGTGGGCATATGTGATACTGTAGTGGGTCAAAATATGTCTGTCCTCTGGACTCTAGACACTTTTTTTCCTCTGAAAGTGTATTTTGTCTGTGTCTTTTTTTAAAACGTTCTCACTGTTTCATTTCAATTCACCCCTCTGTTCATCCTCACGTGAAGGAACGGTCTCCCCTCCAGCACACCTGTCTCCTCCCCTGGCTTTGCTTGCTTCTGTGTGCATGCCAGTTGTTGGACACATTGATACAATAGATATGCAATACACATTGGTGGCTTTCTTCTTCTCCTCCTTTCCTGTTGCATTCAGTGTTTGGGAATAAGTGTTCTGGATCCTACTGTTGCCAATTTTTCATCCATGGACAAACAGAAAATTAGAGTTTTCTTTAAAAACGTCTCAATTTCCACAAACTGCACTCCAATGCTTCTCTGTGGTGCTCCTTATCCTTCCAACCCATGCAGCTCTCTGTCTGCTCCTTCCCCCTGCTGGCACTGAGATGTACTGCAGAATTGGGCAGGCTGGTTACTCCCTAACACAACTTTCAAATGTGTCCCAACAGCTGCTACTCATTTGCCACTGTGCCCATTTATCTTACCAGAGCTCAATCCATCACCAATAAACTTTGGTAAACAAGTGCAGTTGTTGGAACACAGTTTGGAGATTTGCAGAGCCTTTGGTGGTCTGTGACGGTTGCCTTTTACCTTCCGCACAAACCCCACCGGATCTGTGCAAGGTAATGAGGTTAGCTTTGGTGTACAACAGAGTGTAAAGGCGGGCAGAACTACAGTCCCACACTTTGCAGGGATCGGCTCCCCAGCCTGATCTCTGTCTGGCGTTGGGATTGTGGTCTGCATCAACACTAACGTAAGTCACTTAGCAAACATTGAGATGTTATCCCCCTTCCTCCTCCCTCCTTCCGTCCCTGGTGTGCCAGGCTCTCTGTGGCGCTATGTGCGGGCGAGCATGACCCTATCCGGGTACCTGCCGCCTCTCTGCGACCCCAAAGATGGGAATTTGCTTATGGATGGTGGCTACATCAACAACCTGCCAGGCAAGTAAAGGTGGTGCCTTCACCCAATCTCCATCAACGTCCTGATACCCCAAAAGGGGGTTAAAGGGGACTATGAGAGAAGCTAGTTTGACAAAGTAAATACTGTGCGCAGTATTGGTGAGTATAATTCCTTATGTATACAGTAGTAAGGAACAATTTCCAATAGCTAAAAGGACTTCTATGAACCAAATAGAGTATAGGGGTGCGTTCACATCTACAGCTCAGTTTTGGTAACTTAGGACGTCTTTAAAATTCACTCACACATTTTTCATCCTGGAGACAAAAAAATAATTTGGAAAAACAAGTCAATCTTGTGAAACTACTTCTGTTGTTTCTATACAAAACAAATATAAAAATATGTTTGGGTTTAGACCAGGGGTGTCAAACGTACGGCCCGAGACCCAGATCAGGCCTGCGAAATTGCAAGGAAAAACATTTACAACAAATCATTCCTCCCCTCTGCAATAACTGTTCTAAACAACATGAAATAGGTCGCACTGTCTCTCTTGTATACCTGTTCCTGTGAGTAAATGTGTTTTTAATTTTCTGATCAAAGCCGTGTCAAGACAAATTTCTGTTTTTCACGTAGAAACAGACAATAAAGCTATATTTTATTTTATTCTATACCATTTTAGATACACACCTATCACTTCAGTGGCAAGCAGTAAAATATGATAAATTAGTCTGCTCGCTTTGAATGGAGAAAATTAGCACCATCTAGTGGACAAATATAAAAATATTGAAAGCTTGTAGATTGATTGATTGAGACTTTTATTAGTAGGTTGCACAGTGAAGTACATATTCCGTACAATTGACCACTAAATGGTAACACCCGAATAAGTTTTTCAACTTGTTTAAGTCGGGGTCCACTTAAATTGATTCATGATACAGATATATACTATCATATATACTATCATCATAATACAGTCATCACACAAGATAATCACATTGAATTATTTACATTATTTACAATCAGGGGTGTGGAGGGGGGGGGGGGGGTAGGATATGGACAGCAAGTAGTGGACATAGAGAGAGAGAGAGAGAGATCAGAAGGCATAAGAAAAAGTATCTGCATTTGATTGTTTACATTTGATTATTAGCAATCCGGGGAGGGTGTTAGTTTAGGGTTGTAGCTGCCTGGAGGTGAACTTTTATTGCGGTTTTGAAGGAGGATAGAGATGCCCTTTCTTTTATACCTGTTGGGAGCGCATTCCACATTGATGTGGCATAGAAAGAGAATGAGTTAAGACCTTTGTTAGTTCGGAATCTGGGTTTAACGTGGTTAGTGGAGCTCCCCCTGGTGTTGTGGTTATGGCGGTCATTTACGTTAAGGAAGTAGTTTGACATGTACTTCGGTATCAGGGAGGTGTAGTGGATTTTATAGACTAGGCTCAGTGCAAGTTGTTTTACTCTGTCCTCCACCTTGAGCCAGCCCACTTTAGAGAAGTGGGTAGGAGTGAGGTGGGATCTGGGGTGGAGGTCTAGAAGTAATCTGACTAGCTTGTTCTGAGATGTTTGGAGTTTAGATTTGAGGGTTTTTGAGGTGCTAGGGTACCAGGAGGTGCATGCGTAAAGTGCATAGCTCAAATAGTAATTTTAATCTTAAGCATTGCATTAGTTTAAGTCAGGGGTGTCAAACTCATTTTAGATCAGGGGCCACATGGAGAAAAATCTACTCCCAAGAGGTAAAAAAAAAAAATCACGGCTTGATAACTTAAAAATAAAGACAACTTTAGATTATTTTCTTTGTTTAAAAATAGAAAAAGCACATTCTGAAATTGTACAAATCATAATGTTTTTTTTTTTTTTTTACACTTACATGTTGCAGTTAATAGTATTCTATCTTTATTTGCCGTCATTTATATTTTCTAAATAAATTCTGTAATAATGTTCATCAGTCAACTCATAGGTGTTCATTTTCAATCTAGATGAAACAAATTATATCAAAATCAAATTACAGTATGTTATTTATGTAGTTTGCTCATTTTCCTCGACTGATGTACTAACATCATGTGGTTTATTTTGTACATATGTAGCATCATCTACTAAGATACAAAGAATTACCATTGCGACATCCAGTGGACACATTTAGAACAGCTGTTTCTTTCATTACAAAGTTTCTGGTAAATTTTTATACTTTGCAAACTCATCCTGAGGGCCGGATAAAACCTGTTCGGATCCGGCCCTCGGGCCGTACGTTCGACACCCCTAGTTTATGTGGAGAAAAAAAATGTTTTCAATGAAAATGATTCTGTAGCTAGGAACAAATATGTTCTGTTTTCTTAGGCTAATTAAAGAACAAATATTGTAATGTTTTTAAAAAGAGAAATATCCACTTGCAAATGTCACCTTTTACAACCACAAGTGAATGGCACAAAACATCACATCTTTCCACTTGACAAAACTATTTTGGTGTGACTGAACACACCGTGTTAGAGCTTGCTTTTAAAAAGAACCACAAAATGTATACTATTTGTTAAATGTGAATGGTAAGTTGGCACTTTACAAGTAGGTTGAAAAAAATGGTCTACTGGAAAGTCTGAAGCAAGTTAGTTAGAGCTGTAGAATTCTACAAACACCGTTTCCATATGAGTTGGGAAATTGTGTTAGATGTAAATATAAACGGAATACAATGATTTACAAATAATTTTCAAGCCATATTCAGTTGAATATGCTACAAAGACAAGATATTTGATGTTCAAACTCATAAACTTTATTTTTATTTTGCAAATAATAATTAACTTAGAATTTCATGGCTGCAACACGTGCCAAAGTAGTTGGGAAAGGGCATGTTCACCACTGTGTTACATGGCCTTTCCTTTTAACAACACTCAGTAAACATTTGGGAACTGAGGAGACACATTTTTGAAGCTTCTCAGGTGGAATTCTTTCCCATTCTTGCTTGATGTATAGCTTAAGTTGTTCAACAGTCCGGGGGTCTCCGTTGTGGTATTTTAGGCTTCATAATGCGCCACACATTTTCAATGGGAGACAGGTCTGGACTACAGGCAGGCCAGTCTAGTACCCGCACTCTTTTACTATGAAGCCATGTTGATGTAACACGTGGCTTGGCATTGTCTTGCTGAAATAAGCAGGGGCGTCCATGGTAACGTTGCTTGGATGGCAACATATGTTGCTCCAAAACCTGTATGTACCTTTCAGCATTAATGGCACCTTCACAGATGTGTAAGTTACCCATGTCTTGGGCACTAATACACCCCCATACCATCACACATGTTGGCTTTTCAACTTTGCGCCTAGAACAATCCGGATGGTTCTTTTCCTCTTTGGTCCGGAGGACACGACGTCCACAGTTTCCAAAAACAATTTGAAATGTGGACTCGTCAGACCACAGAACACTTTTTCACTTTGTATCAGTCCATCTTAGATGAGCTCAGGCCCAGCGAAGCCGACGGCGTTTCTGGGTGTTGTTGATAAACGGTTTTCGCCTTGCATAGGAGAGTTTTAACTTGCACTTACCAACTGTAGTTACTGACAGTGGGTTTCTGAAGTGTTCCTGAGCCCATGTGGTGATATCCTTTACACACTGATGTCGCTTGTTGATGCAGTACAGCCTGAGGGATCGAAGGTCACGGGCTTAGCTGCTTACGTGCAGTGATTTCTCCAGATTCTCTGAACCCTTTGATGATATTATGGACCGGAGATGGTGAAATCCCTAAATTCCTTGCAATAGCTGGTTGAGAAAGGTTTTTCTTTAACTGTTCAACAATTTGCTCACGCATTTGTTGACAAAGTGGTGATCCTCGCCCCATCCTTGTTTGTGAATGACTGAGCAGTTCATGGAATGTACTTTTATACCCAATCATGGCACCCACCTATTCCCAATTTGCCTGTTCACCTGTGGGATGTTCCAAATAAGTGTTTGATGAGCATTCCTCAACTTTTATCAGTATTTATTGCCACCTTTCCCAACTTCTTTGTCACGTGTTGCTGGCTTCAAATTCTAAAGTTAATGATTATTTGCAAAAAAAAAAAGTTTATCAGTTTGAACATCAAATATGTTGTCTTTGTAGCATATTCAACTGAATATGGGTTGAAAAGGATTTGCAAATCATTGTATTCCGTTTATATTTACATCAAACACAATTTCCCAACTCATATGGAAACGGGGTTTGTACATAAGTAATGGTATCAATCACGTGTTCATGTTTGGAAATGATTCAGCTCTACTTGTGTGTTTGTCTTGCTCTCTTCTAAAATGAGCCTTTGCCCCCATGTCAACCAGAGGAATCAGGCTGATTCTGATAAGGATAAGAGTGTTTTAAACACTTCTGTAAAAGTGTAAAGATTAGTAAACTGCATCTACATATGTCAGATGTTTGGTGCGCTGAGAGTAAAACATACATTGGTCAATTTGTGAAGAGCAGCCACATTTTAAGTCTTGTTCTGTGTTTCTATGTTTGGAATGGGGATTATGTCTCATCTTCCGCCGATACTCCTCATCACAAAATCTTGTGATCTATGATGTTTTTTGTGTCCAAAGGTTGATCTGACAGTGTCTTATAACATTAGCTTAAACTTTAAGGTTACTGATGAGCTGGTGCATATTCCGGTTGACTTTGATTGAGATGCAGGGATCACCCGGCACGAGTCGCCAGTCAATTACAGGGGACTTGTTGAATTTGCATGAAATGTATCCAGCTGTCTTATTCCTGAACAGTTTGATCGCTTAATTGAATCCCTTTTGACACTCTGGATCAGAGCTTTGGACATGTTTCTATGTGTCTTTAAGTAGACTCTACACCACCATAATGATGACTTCTAAATTATTCTTTATTAAGGTCACACATTATTTTCTCTTATATTCTCTTTTCAGAGTTACATTGCTAGTTATTCACTTATTCTGGAAATAATTTGGTGGTGTCAGTCTGCTTAATTAAAGATGTTGTCACTTAATGAACCCGAAATATTGCAACTATAGAGGAGTCATTTTCTTATCATGCCTACTGCTCGTTCACATATCACGTACACAGCGGACATTGCAAGGAACATGGGTGCCAAAACAGTCATCGCCATTGATGTGGGCAGCCAGGATGAGACAGACCTCTGTAACTATGGCGACTGTCTGTCCGGCTGGTGGTTGCTGTGGAAACGAATTAATCCATGGGCTGAAAAAGTCAAGGTGCGTCCAGCTTTTATGATAAATGTGCTTTCTACACACTGTGCTTCTGGGAGGACCATTATTCAAGGTGCATTTTCACAATGTCAGTATTTGAATAGTGATTGTCGCCCTCTCATCCAGGTGCCAGACATGGCGGAGATCCAGTCTCGACTGGCCTACGTGTCTTGTGTGCGGCAATTAGAGGTGGTCAAGAAGAGTGCTTATTGCGAGTATATTAGACCGCCTATTGATCGTTTCAAGACCATGGACTTTGGCAAGTTTGATGAAATTTATGTGAGTTATTTCATGAAGATCTTAGTGTATGTGCTGTATAGAAACATATGTCCACATTTGTCCTGATTCCACTTCGTGTCATTTGCATCCTCAGGAAATAAAATCTATAAATGCAGTACAGTCTAAAATTAACTGTAAAATACTTTTATTTTTACCAAGTAAATTGTCCTGCACATTGATCTGATTGCATATTTAATAAAAAACTATTTAAAAGATTGAGTCAAGCTAACTTGAACACTGGAAACAAATTAGTTTCCTTTCTCCACTTTCTAAAATTAAACTTTGAAATTACAATTACTTTACAATCAAATGATTCAATTTTTTTATGTGTATGCATATATCTTATTTATATTATATAAACATATAAGAAAATTAAATAATCCTCCAACTATACTTTTTATTTTCTTATAGAATACAATAAATAAATAATAATAATAATAATAGATTGTATTTGTATAAAGCACTTTATATTGAGTAAACAATCTCAAAGTGCTACAGTGTATTAACAAAAAGATAAAATAAATAAAAAAAAAAGATAATAAAGAAATAAATAAAAATAAAAACTAGAACAGCCAAATAGTTATAGCTAGTATGCACATATCTAAAAAAATAAAATACATTTTGTAAATAACAGTTTAGTCCTGTTACATTTAGAATTAAATGGGACACAATTAAATATACAGTACATACACTACCGTTTAAAAGTTTGGGGTCACCCAAACAATTTTGTGGAATAGCCTTCATTTCTAAGAACAAGAATAGACTGTCGAGTTTTAGATGAAAGTTCTCTTTTTCTGGCCATTTTGAGCGTTTAATTGACCCCACAAATGTGATGCTCCAGAAACTCAATCTGCTCAAAGGAAGGTCAGTTTTGTAACTTCTGTAACGAGCTAAACTGTTTTCAGATGCGTGAACATGATTGCACAAGGGTTTTCTAATCATCAATTAGCCTTCTGAGCCAATGAGCAAACACATTGTACCATTAGAACAATGGAATGATAGTTGCTGGAAATGGGCCTCTATATACCTATGTAGATATTGCACCAAAAACCAGACATTTGCAGCTAGAATAGTCATTTACCACATTAGCAATGTATAGAGTGTATTTCTTTAAAGTTAAGACTAGTTTAAAGTTATCTTCATTGAAAAGTACAGTGCTTTTCCTTCAAAAATAAGGACATTTCAATGTGACCCCAAACTTTTGAACGGTAGTGTACATATTTAAATAATTACTTAAATGTGTCATACTCATTCATTCATTTATTGAACTGGAATTAAATGCATACATTTCTTTAAAAAAAGATATATTCATGTATTTGTGTTCTTTTTGACCCTCCATGAACACATTACCCCCTCTTAAATTTTTGTAATATTTCACAAGTAACATGGACCGCAGGAAGTTGCATCATTCTCGTCCTCTGCAGGCCATGGGAAGGCCAAAAATAATTGTACTCTTGATGTACTGTATATTCACAGCTATACAGTGAATTATGTTTTTTAATGTAATTGGTTTATTTTTTTAAATATATATATTTTTTTTTAATGTCAACATGATATTAGCCTAAAAACTTGTGGCTATGTCCTATGTATTTTGTAATTCTATACTAAAATCCACTCCTGTTACTCAAACGAGTCATCTTCAGCTTATGAACCTTGTGCAAAAATGAAAGAAAGTTGCCTGAGATAGGCCAATACATATTTTGAGCAGAAAATAAAGACTATTTGAGTTGATTTTGAGAAAGTTACAAAAAGCAAATTGCTCATATACAGTATGTAACAAAGCTTCAGTTAATACCACAATCAAAACAACTTAGGCCACGCATCCTGCAGTATAATCTAATATCTTAAAAAAAAAAAAGATCCCAGTGCCCCAGATAGAGTCATACATCCTTTGTTAATGCATTGTGCTGTTTCAGGATGTGGGCTTTCAACACGGCAAGCTGTTGTTCACTGGCTGGGCTCGAGGTGACATCATTGATAACATGCTGAAGGACCACAGATCGGCTGACTACAATGACAGCAAAAGAGTTGATGTGAGAGCCACACCCTTTGCATTATTACTGTAGACGTTGTACTAGTCTTCCTCATTATTGTCTTAATGCTAAGCCAGTGATGTAATCACCTTTACTATAATATCCCAAAGCCTTTATAAATCCTGATATTGCCCAACTTGTTGTATATTGCATGGGTGTATTCCACAGTACTGTAGGTGTTATTTCACATGAGACTTTGTCAATATTACTATTAAACTCTTGTATTGATGACTAATTAGTATTTTGTGTGTTAGTCATGCACATGTCAAGGAGCAGATTTCACCGACCTTGCAGAGATTGTATCCAGGATCGAGCCAGTCCAAAACTATGTTTCTGCTGAAGGTGAATTATCCATTCTTTAATGTGTTTGCCACCCACATATTAGGCAATGTTTTATTTGCTGTAATAAGACACACACCAGTTGAATTGGAATAAAGCAGAAACATGTTGGATGGCCTTTGAGCTAGCTCATAAAATCTCTATGTAATATCTTGTTCCCTTTTTAGCGGAGGAGTCAGACTGTCTGACGGAGTATGAGGAGGAAGGAATGGACACTGTGAGAGAGGAGGAAAGACAGGAGGAGGAGGAAGAGCCGGAGGACCCAGAAGACCAGTCCCCTGGAGAGTGGGGGCAGAATGGAGTCTTCCAGACTGTGAGTTAAAAAAAAAAAAAAAAACTACCAACTTGCGAACTGAAATATATACAGTCGTGGTCAAAAGTTTACATACACTTGTGAAGGACATAATGTCATGGTTTTCTTGAGTTTCCAATAATTTCTACAACTCTAATTTTTTTGTGATAGAGTGATTTGAGCACATACTTGTTTGTCACAAAAAACATTCATGAAGTTTGGTTCTGTTATGAATGTATTATGGGTCTACGGAAAATGTGACCAACTCTGCTGGGTCAAAAGTATACATACAGCAACATACATTATCAATTTTGGTGATGTAGAAAAGTTACAATCAATTGAAATTAGTGTCATGGCATGGCCTTTAAACTTCATGTGATTGATTATGATTGACAACACCTGTTGACTTCTCTTAGCCCATTGAAATAGGGCTCATGTGATGCAGTCATTAGACTTGGTTACAAATGTGACAATGGGAAAGTCAAAGGAACTCGGCACAGATCTAAAAAAAATAAACAATCACTTGGAGCCATTTCAAAGCAGCTTAGTGGTCAAAAATTCAAGCAGAAGCTTGCCAGAAGCTTGTGGATGGCTACCAAAAGTGCCTTATTGCAGTGAAACTTGCCAAGGGCCATGTAAGCAAATATTAACGTAGCTGTGTGTATACTTTTGACCCAGCAGATTTGGTCACATTTTCAGTAGACCATAATAAATTCATAAAAGAACCAAACTTCATGAATGTTTTCTGTGACCAACAAGTATGTGCTCCAATCACAAAAAAATAAGAGTTGTATAAATGATTGGAAACTCAAGACAGCCAGGACATTATGTTCTTTACAAGTGTAAGTGTAAGTTTGACCACAACAGTATGTCGTGTATAGAAGGCAAAATAAAATAATATCCTATATTTTATTGGGATTCAACTAAAAAAAAAACCTTTATCAAACATACATAACTTAGTAGGGCTGGGGCATATACCTGTATTACGAGTTATACCAGTATATTTTAGAAAGAGGTGTGTATGTAAGACAATGCCACCGTACTGATGTATGTAATCCTTAATATTTTGACGCGGTAGTCTCTCTGCTCATTCTGTCGGCGCTGGGTGCCGTGTCTCTCCTCCACGCATACGCAGTGTTGGAGCTGTGCTCACTTGACACAAACTCAAACACAAAGGAGTGTGTGAAGCATACCTGTCAGCCTTCCCGTTTTTGCCGGGAAATCACGTATTTTGTCCTCCCTTCCCGGCGTGTTGCCAGTCCCGTTTTTTCCTGGATTTTGTTCTCAATTAAAAAAGAATCCTCCGCAGTATTGCCAGCAATTGGGTCCGTTTGACGGAAGCCTCGGTAACAATCGGCATCACTCGGCGCAACACGCGTTAATGAAAGCAGCGTGGCGACATAACATACACTACCGTTCAAAAGTTTGGGGTCACCAAAACAATTTTGTGGAATAGCCTTAATTTCTAAGAACAAGAATAGAATGTCGAGTTTCAGATGAAAGTTCTCTTTTTCTGGCCATTTTGAGCGTTTAATTGACCCCACAAATGTGATGCTCCAGAAACTCAATCTGCTCAAAGGAAGGTCAGTTTTCTAGCTTCTGTAACGAGCTAAACTGTTTTCAGATGTGTGAACATGATTGCACAAGGGTTTTCTAATCATCAACTAGCCTTCTGAGCCAATGAGCAAACACATTGTACCATTAGAACACTGGAGTGATAGTTTCTGGAAATGGGCCTCTATACACCTATGTAGATATTGCACCAAAAACCAGACATTTGCAGCTAGAATAGTCATTTACCACATTATCAATGTATAGAGTGTATTTCTTTAAACTTAAGACTAGTTTAAAGTTATCTTCATTGAAAAGTACAGTGCTTTTCCTTCAAAAATAAGGACATTTCAATGTGACCCCAAACTTTTGAACGGTAGTGTATATATATATATATATATATATATATATATATATATATATATATATATATATATATATACAGTGCAGGCCAAAAATTTGGACACATTTTTTCATTTCAATTTGTTTTCTTTATTTTCATGACTATTTACATTGTAGATTGTCACTGAAGGCATCACAACTATGACACCTGTGAAGTGAAAAACATTTCAATTGGATACCTCTTGAAGCTCATCGAGAGAATGCCAAGAGTGTGCAAAACAGTAATCAGAGCAAAGGGTGGCTATTTTGAAGAAACTAGAATATAAATCATGTTTTCAGTTATTTCACCTTTTTTTGTTAAGTACGTAATTCCACATGTGTTCATTCATAGTTTTGATGCCTTCAGTGACAATCTACAATGTCAATAGTCATGAAAATAAAGAAAAAACATTGAATGAGAAGGTGTGTCCAAACTTTAGGCCTGTACTGTATAAATATGTGTGTGTGTGTGTGTGCGTGTGCGCATGCGTGTGCGTGTGTGTTAAATAAGCAAGTTGTTATATGTGACCATATGTTTTGACTTTTTGTGCTGGTTGCATTTTTTTTTTGCGCAATGACAAGGGAAGGTTGTTTGGATTGGGTCATATAAGTAATTGCTGTGCTATTTTGAGATGGCGGCGAATTAGTAACAGTCGGATCGAAAAAATATTTAAAATTAATTTGAAAACACTTTGCGGTCCGATTCCTTATTGAACTGATGACGTCTCAAGGGCTGCAGTTTGGAAACCCCTGTTGTAGGATGTTATGAGTTGTCATTAAATTAGACAACTGAGAGGTTTTATCTTAACAGTAATATTGTTTTACTCTGCAGGATGAGGAGA
>NC_084752.1:26553154-26563154 GCF_033978785.1 Entelurus aequoreus | reverse complement strand
AGTGGCTCCTCCCCTGATGACTGGAGGTGTCACTTTGGTGAGTCTGCAGGTTACTCCTTTCAAATAAACTCTGACATTTGTTTGTTATTGTTTTTGATTGTGTTTGTGTAGAGAAATCTATGTAACTACGTGTCTTGCAGATGACCCCTAGTGGACTCTACACGTCTTCAGGAACAATCAGCTACGACGCTTTTGGTCAGAAGATTCGTGTCAGAAACTTTGGCTTTGTTGGAAATGAAACCTTTGCTATTGACCAGCTGATGCTATTTAACAAGGTAGTTCTTCTTCTTCTTGTTCTTCTTTCTTCTTCTTCTTTTTCTCATTCTTGTACTTATTTTTTTCCGTTCTTGTTCTTCTTTTCGTTCTTGTACTTTTTCTTTTTGTTCTTATTTTCATTTTTCTTTGTTTCTTTTTTTTTGTTCTTGTTTTTGAACCTTTTGGTATTGACCAGCTGATGCTCTTTAACGTGTTGTTTCTTCTTCTTTTTTTGTTTTTGTTTTGTTCTTTTATTTTGTTCTTCTTTTTTTGTTCTTGTTCCTCTTTTTGTTCTTCTGCTCCTTCTTCTTTTTGTTCTTCTGCTTCTTCTTTTTGTTCTTCTTCTCCTTTTTTTCGTTCTTCTTCTTCTTTGAATTTTTGTTCTTCTTCTTTTTGTTCTGGTTCTTTTTCTTGTTGTTCTTCTTTTTTGGAGCATTTGCTATCGACCAGCTCTTTAACAGGGTATTTCTTCTTCTTCTTTTTTCCCTTCTTTTTTTTCTTCTAATGCTTATTCTTTTTTCTAGTTCTTCTAATGCTTATTCTTCTTTTTCTTCAAATGCCTTTTCTTCTTCTTCTTCTTCTTCATTAATCCTGTGTAGGGCAACAGGTGAGCTAGAGCCTATCCCAGCTGACTTTTGGTGAAAGTAAATCGTGTAGTTTAATTTTGTAAATAACAGTAGAGGATGATAGTAGAATCTTTGTTTCTGTGTTTATTGCCATGCATGTTTAGTGTCATGCCCTCACAGGTCAGTTGCAGACATTTGTGTGTTTGTATTAATTTATTCTTTTTACAGTGTTGATTTATTTTATTTTGACGTGTATTTCTGGTCTTGTCATCCTCGTCCGGACAGAAGGGTGACATGGCAGTGTGGCTGGATTAAAAGAGACGTCGGAGACGCTTTACTGAAACAAAAGTTGCTTTATTACAAGCGAGCGTCATTATACAGGACTGCAGTTCCTGGAGGAGGTCAGGTCAAAAATGAAGGACTCCTAACTTGGAGAAGCCAAACCATCAGTTTTATAGTCCTCCTTCCTGTCTCTGGGTGTGTGCCAACTTAGGACAGCCCACCCTGACCATAAAAGAAGATGTTCGTGTGTAAGAACAGATGCAGGTCTTGGCATGGCGTAGTGGGTAGAGCGGCCGTGCCAGAAACCTGAGGGTTGCAGGTTCGCTCCACGCCTCTTACCATTCCAAATCGCTGCCATTGTGTCCTTGGGCAGGACACTTCACCCTTGCCCCCGGTGCCGCTCACACCGGTGAATGAATGATGAATGATAGGTGGTGGTTGGAGGGGCCGTAGGCGCAAACTGGCAGCCACGCTTCCGTCAGTCTACCCCAGGGCAGCTGTGGCTACAAAAGTAGCTTACCACCACTAGGTGTGAATGAATAATGGGTTCTTACTTCTCTGTGAAGCGCTTTGAGTGTCT
Source organism: Entelurus aequoreus (assembly GCF_033978785.1). Lineage (NCBI taxonomy): Eukaryota > Metazoa > Chordata > Actinopteri > Syngnathiformes > Syngnathidae > Entelurus > Entelurus aequoreus. The sequence continues at coordinate 26,561,471 of NC_084752.1, read as the reverse complement.
AGAAAAGCGCTGTATAAATCTAATCCATTATTATTATTAGTATATCTTAGATGCTGTCATTAAGCTAAACATGTAGTCTCTTCTCACGGATAGGGCAATCACCTTTGCATACCAAGGTCCAATTTTATTGTTTTTTCTACCACGATAACTAATCCAATCCACACACAAATGTCAATACTAAAGGGCTCTAGGTCAGTGGTCCCCAACCACCGACCGATTGGTACCGGGCCGCACAAGAATTAAAAAAAAAAAAAAAATTTTATTTAAAATTTTTTATTTAATCAACATAAAAAACACAATATATACACTATATACCACTATAGATCAATACAGTCTGCAGGGATACAGTCCGTAAGCACACATGATTGTATTTCTTTATGTCAGTGGGACAAATTTTCAAGCGTTGACCGGTCCGCAGCTACAAAAAGGTTGGGGACCACTGCTCTAGGTTATTATGTGCCCAAACTGAAATACCTACTAGTTAAACTGGTGGTTTGCTTTCTCCCAGATGAATATAAACATTCACTATATGCAAAACATAATATGAGTTAATTCACTTACATTTCTCAAAAGCCCTGGGGCCGTATTTATCAAGCTTCTTAGAATTACTCCTCCTAAGAAGTCTGCTAAGAGTTGACTTATGAGTAAAGAAATTATTCGCTGAAAGCTGCACTTAAAAGTTAGTTATCAAGCGTCTTACTCACACTTTCAGCGAAGTGTAGGACTGAATCTTAAGTGTCACACTCAGAGCTGAATTACGACATTACTATGTGCCGTAAACGGAATTTTAGGTGACGTCATTTCTGTGTCCATAGAAATGACCAATCACGGAAAGGAATCCCTTGTCTAAGAATAAAGAAATATCTTAGAATTATTTAAGTGGACAATGGGAGTGTATATTTTGACAATAAACTACAAAATAATACAAAACAAACAAACAATATTGGCAATGAATCAAAAATAAATGTTTCCTTTTCTTTCCAATTCATTACTTAGGCAACTAATTTGAAACTGGTGTGGGTGGCTCTATATATACTAGCCCACTGCAGCCACATGCAGAAATCAACATGGAATCGAAAAGAAAACCAAACTGGCGAGAGTAGGAGACACTTGCATTTTCCCAGTGGCGAGATATCGGAGCATTGTGATGACCTTTAGTTCTGCTGTGAAAGCTCTGCTGCGTGATGTTGCTGATGAGATGACGCCCCTTATTAAATCTGTGACAAAAATTATACCCACTCTGTCTAAACGATACCGTGTGATCAGCTGCTCGTCATCAAACAAAGCCAGGACATCCTTCCGCTCCCTGAACGTTCGCGCACGTCTCTCTCGCCTCAATGCCATCCCCCGCTGGCAACTCCTAACCACTTAGGACACCTCTGAAGGTCTCTTAAATATCGTGGAGAGTAGGAGTGATTCTTAGACTTAAGAAAGTTGATAAATAGCTTTTATTCTTAAGTTTGAGAATAGGACTAAATTTCGCAAATTCTCAGGACTTAAGTGTAAAATGGCACTCTAAGACGCTTGATAAATACGGCCCCTGATCAGGAATCAACAGTGCTGGTCCCATACCCGGATGAATGGGATTGGTGCATCATAGTCTGTTGTAAAAAATAAGCCAAATCAAATCATGTGGTTGACTTGCTCTGGCCTCTCCTAATGGAAAAAACCGTAAGAAAACAAAACAGGTCGAACTGCAATGTATCATCGTTACCACTAGGTGGTGTAACTATACAGGATTATTTGTATTTATTTCTGCTTTATATTGTCCATAGGTATACATGCAAGTGTGAATGGTTGTGTGTCCATACAGTATGTGTCCTGTGATTGGCTGGTGACCAGTCCAGGTGTACCTCCCTTCTCTTCCCGAAAACCCAAATGAGGACACGCTTTATACATGGAGGTACAAAAGGGTTGGATTATTTTAATGAAATACTCTACACATGTGTTTTCTCTTCTTCCAGAAAGTCTACTATGAAATCAACTGGAAAGAATTCACTTGCAAGAAGAAGCGTCTGAATACGGACTTCATTCCCATGCATGTGCCCGATAACGCTGTGATGATGGGTCAGGCTGTTTTGGGTTCCTCCTCCTCCTGGGGAATGGGTGTGCTGGTCAACAACTGGCATGGATTACTTCCCAACAATGGTGAGAAGCATCACTGAATGGTGTTGTGAAGGAAGTAGATAACACCTAGAGAGAACTAAAACATATAATTAGTGCTTCAAATGTTTCCAAACATTAACTGTGTTTATCAGTCACTGTTATACAAACCCCGTTTCCATATGAGTTGGGAAATTGTGTTAGATGTAAATATAAACGGAATACAATGATTTGCAAATCATTTTCAACCCATATTCAATTGAATGCACTACAAAGACAAGATATTTGATGTTCAAACTCATAAACTTAATTTTTTTTTGCAAATAATCGTTAACTTAGAATTTCATGGCTGCAACACGTGCCAAAGTAGTTGGGAAAGGGCATGTTCACCACTGTGTTACATGGCCTTTCCTTTTAACTTTCAGCTAAATCTTTTAATCTTTTAACTTTTAACGTCTGCACTGTTTTTATTTTTATTGTCTGCATTTTAATTTTGCTTTTATTTCCTTTCATTTCACTTTGTTGTCTGTGAAGCACTTTGAGTCTGCCTTGTGTATGAAAAGCGCTATACAAATAAAGTTGCCTTGCCTTGCCTTTTAACAACACTCAGTAAACGTTTGGGAACTGAGGAGACACATTTTTTAAGCTTCTCAGGTGGAATTCTTTCCCATTCTTGCTTGATGTACAGCTTAAGTTTTTCAACAGTTTGGGGGTCTCCGTTGTGGTATTTTAAGCTTCATAATGCGCCACACATCAGCGAAGCCGACGGCGTTTCCGGGTGTTGTTGATAAACGGTTTTCGCCTTGCATAGGAGAGTTTTAACTTGCACTTACAGATGTAGCGACCAACTGTAATTACTGACAGTGGGTTTCGGAAGTGTTCCTGAGCCCATGTGGTGATATCCTTTACACACTGATGTCGATTGTTGATGCAGTACAGCCTGAGGGATCCAAGGTCACGGGCTTAGCTGCTTACGTGCCGTGATTTCTCCAGATTCTCTGAACCCTTTGATGATATTACGGACCGTAGATGGTGAAATCCCTAAATTCCTTGCAATAGCTGGTTGAGAAAGGTTTTTCTTAAACTGTTCAACAATTTGCTCACACATTTGTTGACAAAGTGGTGACCCTCGCCCCATCCTTGTTTGTGAACGACTGAGCATTTCATGGAATGTACTTTTATACCCAATCATGGCACCCACCTGTTCCCAATTTGCCTGCTCACCTGTGGGATGTTCCAAATAAGTGTTTGATGAGCATTCCTCAACTTTATCAGTATTTATTGCCACCTTTCCCAACTTCTTTGTCACGTGTTGCTGGCATCAAATTCTAAAGTTAATGATTATTTGCAAAAAAAAAAATGTTTATCAGTTTGAACATCAAATATGTTGTCTTTGTAGCATATTCAACTGAATATGGGTTGAAAATGATTTGCAAATCATTGTATTCCGTTTATATTTACATCTAACACAATTTCCCAACTCATATGGAAACGGGGTTTGTAAATGTTACAGTTATGTCACTGTATTTATTCCTTCTTTGGGATCCTGCTTCTGGCCTGTTCCTTCACATGCGCCTTCATGATCTCAGGCTACTACATGAGCGTTTTCTCAGATATCGGCTGCATCCCCATGACCTTCACCAGCTACACGCCATCATCTGGATGGACCATGGTCAGGTAGGAAGTGACAAAAAGAATGTTCTTAAAGAAACACTTTCTGTTGGTGACGTACGAATGGAGTTCGCTGACTGGACACTTCATTAGGTACACTGGTGCACACTCTAATGCAGGGGTGTCAAATTCATTTTAGCTCAGGGGCCACATGTAGCAAAATCTATTCCCAAGTAGGCCAGGATTGTAGAATCATGGCATGATAATTTAGAAATAAAGACAACTTCAGATTGTTGTCTTTGTTTAACAATAGGAAAGAAACACTTTCTGAAAAATGTTTTTTTTTTACTGGTTACATTAACATCTTTGACAATCAAGGTATGAACGTAACAATCCACCTTTTGTATACCGTATTTTTCGGAGTATAAGTCGCTCCGGAGTATAAGTCGCACCAGCCGAAAATGCATAGTAAAGAAGGGAAAAAACGTATCTAAGTCGCACTGGAGTATAAGTCGCATTTTTGGGGGAAATTTATTTGATAAAACCCAACACCAAGAATAGACATTTGAAAGGCAATTTAAAATAAATAAAGAATAGTGAACAACAGGCTGAATAAGTGTACGTTATATGACGCATAAATAACCAACTGAGAACGTGCCTGGTATGTTAACGTAACATATTATGGCAAGAGTCATTTAAATAACTATAACATATAGAACATGCTATACGTTTACCAAACAATCTGTCACTCCCGATCGCTATGATGGCCATATGACTCAAGTAAACAATAACAACATTTTCTATGTTCTATTGAACGTGTAGAACATTACACACAGCCCTCAAAAATCTATCGAAATGTTTTAGTACGATTTTGGGTAAGCTATGAAACCGCACCGCTTGATGTGCTTCAACATACGAGTATTATGGTGTGTGACATATTATCTAGCGTTTTGTTTCTCAATATTATGCAAAAGAAACTTTTCCTACCTTCTGGTACCTGCTGATCTGTATTTGGGATCTGCATAAATCCTGAAAAATTGCGTGAGTCCGTCTTTGCAGTCGATAAGTTTCTTATTTTTCTCTATCTTCTTGTTATGTGACATTCATCCTCCGCAGTTGCCATTTCTAATATAAAGTAGTGTAAAGTTCTTACTTATATCTGTCAGTAAACTCGCCATGAAAGGGCTAAAACATACCGGTATAGTGAGTTTATATTATTCACCCAAGGAATTTTAGTTATTAGAGAGTTCCGGTCGGACGTTTTTTCACGGGACACATTTCCGGTGTTGTTGTTTCCGGATGAGGAGCTGCTGCTCTGTTGTTGATTTAAGTAAAGTCTGAATGTCATTAAAACAGTTAGCTCCATCTTTTGACACTTCTTCCACTCCCGTCCTTGCACGCCACACCGCTACAACAAAGATGACGGGGAGAAGACGCTGCCGAAGGTGAGCCACGTAAATAAGACCGCCCACAAAGTGGCTTAAAGATGATCTGTAAAACAGAATATATGCAACATTTGACCAAAGAACCACCATTACATGTTATATAGACTACAAGGAAGGGTTTTCAATTTAGAAAAAAAAAAAAAAATATGACTACTTTAATGCGCCCTTTAATCCGGTGCGCCTTTATATATGAAAACAGATACAAAATATACCATTCATCGGCAGTGCACCCTATGGTCCGGAAAATACGGTATCTGAGCGGTCAAAATATTTTCTAAATAAAGCAATAAAGTCGCCAAGTTAGCAACACGAAACCCCTCCTGCTCAGTCTGTTTAGTCTCTAAGCAGACCAGGTTTGTTTCAATGAATAACACATACCTACTGTACGGAGTTGTAACAAAAGCTACATTCACAGACAGTCCCATCGTAATGTGTTTATGAGCGAGGGCTAACAGGTAAACCTATTTATAAAATGGCAAACACTGCAGTTCAAACCAAATTCTTCATTTTCCAGCACCTACAATTGGGTACTTGGCCTCACCAATCCTATGGACTTCTTCCCACCTGTCATTTGTGGCAAATCTGAGCTGGAGGAATCTGAAACAGCTGACACCATGTTTACTGCCTTGGAGTCTCTGGCCAGAAAGACCAAGAACATGGAGTAAATGTTGGGGTTTTCATCCTCATTTATCAGAGGGAGTAGATTCTCCCGGAAAACAACACACAAAATGCATTCAAATAAAACATTTCTTTCATGTCAGCATGTTATGTATGAGTGCTTCATCACATAGTTATTTCTCGCCCTACTTTGAGATTTTATTTATTACAACTACAATACACATGCTGTCGGTCTAGATGTGTGTACACACAAAATATGAAATTATACTTTACACATACTTCAATATGATTGTTCATGTTTTCCATCCAGTTGTGCATTACAAACTCAAAAGCCATTCTGCTGTTGCCGTAGCTAGCTGGCGGCTAATACCTTAGCATGGTGTTGCAAGGTGATGTGTTACAACAGTGTTTTTCAACCTTTTCTGAGCCAAGGCACATTTTGTTCATTGAAAAAATCCAGAGGCACACCACCAGCAAGAAAACATTAAAAAAATGAAACTCAGCAGCCGATATTAACATTAAAAAGTCATTCTCGCAATTGTTGGATATGAATTCAAACCATAACCAAGCATGCATCACTATAGCTCTTGTCTCAAAGTAGGTGTACTGTCACCACCTGTCACATCACGCTGTGACTTATTTTGAGTTTTTTGTTGTTTTCCTGTTGTAGTGTTTTAGTTCTTGTCTTGCGCTCCTATTTTGGTGTTGATTGTCATGTCATGTATGGATGTACTTTGTGGACGCCGTCTGCTCCACACGCTGTAAGTCTTTGCTGTCGTCCAGCATTCTGTTTTTGTTTACTTTGCAGCCAGTTCAGTTTTAGCTTAGTTTTGCATAGCCATCCCTAAGCTTCAATGCCTTTCCTTAGCGGCACTCGCCTTTTGTTTATTTTTGGTTTAAGTGCTAGATACTTTTTTACCTGCAAACCATCGTCGTCGTTCCCGACATCTGCAAAGCAATTAGCTACCTGCTGCCACCTACTGATATGGAAGAGTATTACACGGTTACTCTGCCGAGCTCTAGACAGTAAAGACACTCAACAACAGCACATTCGCGGATTATAATTACTGGTTTGCAAAAAATATTTTTAACCCAATTAGGTGAAATTACATAATATCCCACGGCACACCAAACAAGATCTCACGGTACACAAGTGTGCCACAGCACAGTGGTTGAAAAACACTGTTACTACACTAGAACAGGGGTCCCCGACCACCGGTCCGTTATATATATATATATATATATATATATATATATATATATATATATATATATATATATATATATATATATATATATATATATATATATATATATATATATATATATATATATATATATGTGTAAATACACATATATATACACATCTATATGTGTATATCATCATCATCATCATCAGCCGTTCTGCTGGACGAAAGCCTCAGCATGTTTCTGCCATAGTGAACGATCTCTAGCTGCTCCCTGCCACTGCACTGTTCCCCAATATTTGTCTATTTCATCTCGCCATCTCACTCTTTGTCTTCCTCTATTTCTGCTCCCATCCATGGGTCTCCATGATGTCATTTGGGGAGTCCATCTATTATCTGTTCTCCTACTGATATGTCCAGCCCACTTCCACTTACTTAATTTGATAGTTCTCATAATGTCTTGGACTTGCGTTTGTTTTTTCACCCATTCATTTGTTTTTCTGTCTTTATATGTGTATATACACACATCTATATGTGTATATTTATATACACTACAGTTCAAAAGTTTTGGGGTCACTTTGAAATGTCCTTATTTTTGAAGGAAAAGCACTGTACTTTTCAATGAAGATAACTTTAAACTAGTCTTAACTTTAAAGAAATACACTCTATACATTGCTAATGTGGTAAATGACTATTCTAGCTGCAAATGTCTGGTTTTTGGTGCAATATCTACATAGGTGTATAGAGGCCCATTTCCAGCAACTATCACTCCAGTGTTCTAATGGTACAATGTGTTTGCTCATTGGCTCAGAAGGCTAATTGATGATTAGAAAACCCTTGTGCAATCATGTTCACACATCTGAAAACAGTTTAGCTCGTTACAGAAGCTACAAAACTGACCTTCCTTTGAGCAGATTGATTTTCTGGAGCATCACATTTGTGGGGTCAATTAAACGCTCAAAATGGCCAGAAAAATTATAAATGGGTTATACTTGTATAGCGCTTTTCTACCTTCAAGGTACTCAAAGCGCTTTGACAGTATTTCCACATTTACCCATTCACACACACATTCACACACTGATGGCGGAAGCTGCCATGCAAGGCGCTAACCAGCAGCCATCAGAGGCAAAGGGTGAAGTGTCTTGCCCAAGGACACAACGGACATGACTAGGAAGGTAGAAGGTGGGAATTGAACCCCAGTAACCAGCAACACTCCGATTGCTGGCACAGCCACTCTACCAACTTCGCCACGCCGTCCCTAAATTGGGACGGCGTCTGAAACTCGACAGTCTATTCTTGTTCTTAGAAATGAAGGCTTTTGAACGGTAGTGTGTATATATATATATACACAAA
>NC_084752.1:26538154-26548154 GCF_033978785.1 Entelurus aequoreus | reverse complement strand
TTGGTGCACTAATTGTAAGTGTATCTTGTGTTATTTATGTTGATTTAATTAAAAAAAAAAAAAATTAATAAAAATTATTCTGCGGCCCGGTACCAATCGAGCCGCGGCCCGGTGGTTGGGGACCACTGCCCTACATGGTGGAAAACTACATGGTCAAAACCATTGAGAACTACTATTCCCAGAATGCCAAGGGAAAATGGCCGCCAAATTACTGATTGAAGGCACCTGAAAAGGAAGGAGGTTCAGTCAGACTTATTCACCAAACAAGCTGCATGCAAGGAAGAACAGCAAGCAGCTACAACCGCAAGATCTACTCTACAAGTTTCTCCAAACACACCAATGGTCGGTGAAAATGCTTGTTCATTTGATGACGATCGAAATGCTTTGTTTGATATGCTTCACTTGAACCTGCATAAGCTTCTTAATTTGCTTACTCAACTATCTTAATTTGTTTGTTTAAACTGCTGGGTTGAAGTTGAACCACTGCATTACTGCATTTCACTTTGAGCACTGATTCAAACTGTGTTTGACCAGTTAAAAGCAAGTTGTTTAAAGTTTAAAGCACATGTAAAAGTTTAAAGCTTAAGTTAAAATGTTAAATGGTTTAAGCTTAAGTTAAAATGGCAAAGTTAAAAGGTTTAAAGTCAAAGCTTATGGATTAATGCAAAGTTAAAGGATACATTCATGTTTAACTCTTGCTTAAAGTTAATACATTATGTAGAAAGTTTAAAACATTATTCAGAGGTTTAAAAGCATTTGCAAAACATTGTTTGAAAATACCTGTGTAATTACGTTAACATTTGTTTCTGTGGTTTGAAGGTTTACAACCTGATGATTAATTGAAGATCAACTAAAATGAAACCAACGATGCTTCAAGTTGGAACATAAAAAGTTTATCAATTGGAAATCATGAGTTGTACGTGGGTCCTTTTGGAATAGAAAAGTGGAACTTAAAGGCCTACTGAAATGAGATGTTCTTATTTAAACGGGGATAGCAGGTCCATTCTATGTGTCATACTTGATCATTTCGCGATATTGCCATATTTTTGCTGAAAGGATTTAGTAGAGAACATCAACGATAAAGTTCGCAACTTTTGGTCGCTGATAAAAAAGCCTTGCCTGTACCGGAAGTAGCGTGACGTCACAGGTCGTGGAGCTCCTCACATCTGCACATTGTTTACAATCATGGCCACAAGCAGCGAGAGCGATTCGGACAGAGAAAGCGACGATTTCCCCATTAATTTGAGTGAGGTTGAAAGATTTGTGGATGAGGAAAGTGAGAGTGAAGGACTAGAGGGCAGTGGAAGCGATTCAGATAGGGAAGATGCTGTGAGAGGCGGGTGGGACCTGATATTCAGCTGGGAATGACTAAAACATGTATATATATAATGTGTTTATGTATGTATTTATGAATGTGTGTGTGTGTGTGTGTATATGTATATATATATGTATATATATGTATATATATGTATATGTGTATATATATATATATGTATATGAATAAATGTGTATATACAAACCCCGTTTCCATATGAGATGGGAAATTGTGTTAGATGTAAATATAAACGGAATACAATGATTTGCAAATCTTTTTCAACCCATATTCAGTTGAATGCACTACAAAGATAAGATATTTGATGTTCAAACTCATAAACTTAATTATTTGCAAAAAAAAGAACTTAGAATTTCACGGCTGCAACACATGCCAAAGTAGTTGGGAAAGGGCATGTTCACCACTGTGTTACATGGCCTTTCCTTTTAACAACACTCAGTAAACGTTTGGGAACTGAGGAGACACATTTTTTAAGCTTCTCAGGTGGAATTCTTTCCCATTCTTGCTTGATGTACAGCTTAAGTTGTTCAACAGTCCGGGGGTCTCCGTTGTGGTATTTTAGGCTTCATAATGCGCCACACATTTTCAATGGGAGACAGGTCTGGACTACAGGCAGGCCAGTCTAGTACCTGCACTCTTTTACTATGAAGCCACGTTGATGTAACACGTGGCTTGGCATTGTATTGCTGAAATAAGCAGGGGCGTCCATGGTAACATTGCTTGGATGGCAACATATGTTGCTCCAAAAGCTGTATGTACATTTCAGCATTAATGGCGCCTTCACAGATGTGTAAGTTACCCATGTCTTGGGCACTAATACACCCCCATACCATCACAGATGCTGGCTTTTCAACTTTGCATCTAGAACAATCCGGATGGTTCTTTTCCTCTTTGGTCCGGAGGACACGACGTCCACAGTTTCCAAAAACAATTTGAAATGTGGACTCGTCAGACCACAGAACACTTTTCCACTTTGTCAGTCCATCTTAGATGAGCTCAGGCCCAGCAAAGCCGACTGCGTTTCTGGGTGTTGTTGATAAACGGTTTTCGCCTTGCATAGGAGAGTTTTAACTTGCACTTACAGATGTAGCGACCAACTGTAGTTACTGACAGTGGGTTTCTGAAGTGTTCCTGAGCCCATGTGGTGATATCCTTTACACACTGATGTCGCTTGTTGATGCAGTACAGCCTGAAGGATCGAAGGTCACGGGCTTAGCTGCTTACGTGCAGTGATTTCTCCAGATTCTCTGAACCCTTTGATGATATTATGGACCGGAGATGGTGAAATCCCTAAATTCCTTGCAATAGCTGGTTGAGAGGTTTTTCTTAAACTGTTCAACAATTTGCTCACGCATTTGTTGACAAAGTGGTGACCCTCGACCCATCCTTGTTTGTGAATGACTGAGCATTTCATGGAATCTACTTTTATACCCAATCATGGCACCCACCTGTTCCCAATTTGCCTGTTCACCTGTGGGATGTTCCAAATAAGTGTTTGATGAGCATTCCTCAACTTTATCAGTATTTATTGCCACCTTTCCCAACTTCTTTATCACGTGTTGCTGGCATCAAATTTTAAAGTTAATGATTATTTGCAAAAAAAAATGTTTATCAGTTTGAACATCAAATATGTTGTCTTTGTAGCATATTCAACTGAATATGGGTTGAAAAGGATTTGCAAATCATTGTATTCCGTTTATATTTACATCTAACACAATTTCCCAACTCATATGGAATCGGGGTTTGTATATATATATATATATATATATATGTATATATATATATATATATATATTACACACACACACCTGTACAAACTATTGAGATGTAGGATTAAGTGAACTTTGTTTTAGCAGTACATGAGATGAGATATTGTCTTAGATGCATTTGATAAATATCATCCATCCTGTTTTCACTTCAGTTACAATATCCTGTATTTTACAAGTAAGTGTTGACATTTTAATGACTGATTTTTGTTTACATTTTGTGTGTGACAGTGGCTCCTCCCCTGATGACTGGAGGTGTCACTTTGGTGAGTCTGCAGGTTACTCCTTTCAAATAAACTCTGACATTTGTTTGTTATTGTTTTTGATTGTGTTTGTGTAGAGAAATCTATGTAACTACGTGTCTTGCAGATGACCCCTAGTGGACTCTACACGTCTTCAGGAACAATCAGCTACGACGCTTTTGGTCAGAAGATTCGTGTCAGAAACTTTGGCTTTGTTGGAAATGAAACATTTGCTATTGACCAGCTGATGCTCTTTAACAAGGTAGTTCTTCTTCTTCTTGTTCTTCTTATTCTTTTTTATCTTTTTGCACGTTTATTTGTTTTTCTTGTTTTTGTTCTTGATCTTTTTTCCTTTCTGCTCTTATTCTTGTTTTTGAACCCTTTTGGACCAGCTAATGCTCTTTCAATCAATCAATGTTTATTCATATAGCCCTAAATCACAAGTGTCTCAAAGGGCTGCACAAGCCACAGCGACATCCTCGGTACAGAGCCCACATACGGGCAAGGAAAAACTCACCCCAGTGGGATGTGAATGACTATGAGAAACCTTGGAGAGGACCGCATATGTGGGTAACCCCCCCCCCCCCCCCCCCCCTCTAGGGGAGACCGAAAGCAATGGATGTCGAGTGGGTTTGACATAATATTGTGAAAGTCCAGTCCACAGTGGATCCAACACATCAGCGAGAGTCCAGTCTATAGTGGGGCCAGCAGGAAACCATCCCAAGCAGAGACGGGTCAACAGCGTAGAGATGTCCCCAACCGATGCACAGGTTAGCGGTCCACCCCGGGTCCCGACTCTGGACAGCCAGCACTTCATCCGTGGCCACCGGACCTGTGCGACTCCCTCTCCATACGGGAGAGGGGAGCAGATCAGAAAAGAAAAAAGAAAAGAAACTGCAGATCAACTGGTCTAAAAAGGGAGTCTATTTAAATGCTAGAGTATACAAATGAGTTTTAAGATGGGACTTAAATGCTTCTACTGAGGTAGCATCTCTAACTTTTACTGGGAGGGCATTCCATAATATTGGAGCCCGAATAGAAAACGCTCTATAGCCCGCAGACTTTTTTTTGGGCTCTGGGAATCACTAATAAGCCGGAGTTCTTTGAACGCAGATTTCTTGTCGGGACATATGGTACAATACAATCGGCAAGATAGGCAGGAGCTAGACCGTGTAGTATTTTATACGTAAGTAGTAAAACCTTAAAGTCGCATCTTAAGTGCACAGGAAGCCAGTGCAAGTGAGCCAGTATAGGCGTAATATGATCAAACTTTCTTGTTCTTGTCAAAAGTCTAGCAGCCGCATTTTGTACCATCTGTAATCTTTTAATGCTAGACATAGGGGGACCCGGAAATAATACGTTACAGTAATCGAGACGAGATGTAACGAACGCATGGATAATGATCTCAGCATCGCTTGTGGACAAAATGGAACGAATTTTAGCGATATTACGGAGATGAAAGAAGGCCGTTTTAGTAACACTCTTAATGTGTGACTCAAACGAGAGAGTTGGTTCGAAGATAATACCCAGATTCTTTACCGAGTCGCCTTGTGTAATTGTTTGGTTGTCAAATGTTAAGGTGGTATTATTAAATAGATGTCGGTGTCGAGCAGGACCGATAATCAGCATTTCCGTTTTCTTAGCGTTGAGTTGCAAAAAGTTAGCGGACATCCATTGTTTAATTTCATTAAGACACGCCTCCAGCTGACTACAATCCGGTGAGTTGGTCAAGGTATTTATTGTTCTTGTTCTGCCTGTTCTTTTTCTCATTCTTCTTGTTCATCTTCTTCCTCTTGATCTTTTTTTTTTTCTTTGTTCTTCTTGTTTTTGAACCCTTTGCTATTGACCAGCCGACTGGTATTTATTCTTGTTCTTGATCATCTTCTTCTTTGCTTCTTCGCTTCCTTCTTTGAACCCTTTGCTATTGACCAGCTGATGCTCTTTAACAAGGTATTGTGGTTGTTGTTGTTCTTGTTGACCTTCTTGTTCTTGTCTTCTTTCTTCTAGTTGTTCTTCTTTTTCTTCTTATTAGATTGCTAGTCGCTTGAGCCCATCTCAGCTGCTGCCGCCCGAATGCAGCTGAGATGGGCTCCAGCGACCCCGAAAGGGACAAGCGGTAGAAAATGGATGGATGGATAGAAGTTTGGAGAGTGGCTATGCCAGCAACCTGAGGGTTCCTGGTTCGATCCCCAGCTTCTACCAACCTAGTCACGTCCGTTGTGTCCTTGAGCAAGACACTTCACCCTTGCTCCTGATGGGTCGTGGTTAGCACCTTGCATTGCAGCTCCCGCCATCAGTGTGTGAATGTGTGTGTGTGAATGGGTGAGTGCGGAAATAGTGTCCAAGCGCTTTGAGTACCTTGAAGGTAGAAAAGTGCTATACAAGTATAACCCATTACCATTTATTCATTTTCTACCACTTATCCTGTGTAGGACGACAGGTGAGCTAGAGCCTATCCCAGCTGACTGTCTGTGAAAGTAAATATTGTAGTTTAATTTTGGAAATGATAGTAGAATCTTTGTTTCTAGGCTTATTGCATCCCAGTCACGCCCTCACACGTCAGATATCGGCTGCATCCCCATGACCTTCACCAGCTACACGCCATCATTTGGATGGACCACGGTCAGGTAGGAAGTGACAAAAAGAACGTTCTTAAAGAAACACTTCCTGTTGGTGACGTACGTATGCAGTTCGCTGACTGGACACTTCATTAGGTACACTGGTGCACATAATGTGCACCATGAGCTCCATCGAGAGTAATCAATGTTTTAGTTAATTGACTGTCTGAGAAGTTTTGTTTAAACATTACGGTTTTGTTATCTAATGTAGCCGGCTGCACGATGGCGTAGTGCAGGGGTGTCCGAAATTTTTTTAACGGCCCCACGGCAAATTCTAAAAATACGATGAAAAAACAAAACAAAACATAAAAAGTGGTATAAAAGAGCAAGCAGGTGAAATGTAACAAGAAAATGTTGCATTATTTACTCTAATAACACAAAGCTGCCATGCAGGCTGTTTCTTTCTTTAAAAAATAATGAATCAAAATCAATATAATTATGAATTATTGACCTATTCAAGGCTCCATTTACTTCACATTAAATATTCCACTTTGAGATATTGCATTTTTTTTGGTTGCCATTTAAAAAACAAAGTTTTTTAAAGTAGGGCCTAAAACGAACAAACAAAACATAAACAACAATAAAACTTATAATTGACTGTTAGATCTGAAGTTGATCTTGAGACTATTGTGGTAAAAGTTAAAAAAAAATGTTGGGATTTTTTTTTTTTAAACTTTACTGAGCAGTACCCTTTTGGATCCCCAATAATTTTTGAGGGAATTTTTTTTTTTTTAAGTATCATTGCTCGAAAAAATAATGCATTAAAATCAATGTTATGAGTTATTGACCTTTTTAAGACTCCAATTATTATATAATCTCAAATATTCCACTTTAAAATTTTATTGGGGGAAAATATTGCATATTTTGTGTTTTTTTTCCCATAAAAAAACACGGTTTTCCTTTACAAAAATGGCATAGAACTTAAATCTTTAAAAGCGTTATATTGACAGATAGACCTAATGTTGATCTAGAGATTTAAACCTTGAATAATAATAATGACACATTTGTAATTTTTTTTGACCAAAACCTTTTGGGGTCCCCGGGATCAAGTCTGAGTGGAGGCCTAAATGTATCTTTTTTTTATACATGTATTGGTTTTTAAAATAAAAAATATCAAAATGGCCCCCGCTTGCTTTGATTTTTCAGTGTGCGGCCCTCAGTGGAAAAAGTTTGGACACCCCTGGCGTAGTAGTTAGCAAGTCAACGCTCCAATCTCATAGTCCAGGCTTGGGTGGTTTTACTCCAGGTACACTGGCTTCCTCCCACACTCCCCAAAACGTGCATTTAAGGTTCACTCTAAATAGCCCATAGGATGATGTCATTGTCTAATTTGCATACTTGGCCATGATCTACAAAACGTGTGCAAAGTGGATTGCGTCTGTTAAGTGAGCAAAATAAGGCGTGCAATCCATTTTGCGTCTCTTATCTTCATGAATATGCAAAATATGTGCTGATCATCAAAACGCCCACAATACTGGGAGAAGCTGCAAATATAATTATTCAGCACACGCAATGTGATTTTTCGGTAATCATCGCCGTTTTGCGAGCAGATTCAAGAGAGGTAAATGCTCATATCTGAGCCGAGGATGTCGTTGTGACTTGTGCAGCCCTTTGAGACACTTGTGATTTAGGGCTATATAAATCTTTGATTGATTTGAATAACTCTTCTTAGGGTGAAACAAACAAGCACTGTACACTCACACTGCCCATACAGCTGTCATTTATCAAGAAAATATACATTACAGACAACACATTACAGGAATGCACACTTTATCCCATGAATGTGCTACAGCCCACATCTCATTGTGCAATATGTGAATGTCTTAAGGAGAACCAAATGTTGATCTCAGAAAGTGGTAGACATTATTTCCAAAGCAGGACCTCCACCCAAACATACATAACTCACGAAAAACAAGATTTGTTTTGTATTTTTCATTGCAAGTGGGCCAAATCACTTATAGTACAAAATAATCAAATGGGAATGCCTTCTATCATTTGATTATAACAATAAGATTTAACTTGTGATGATGTCAGGTTTCAGATAGGTGTGCTGCTGGTGTGGCCGCAGTGTGCACTTCTGATGTTGCTCACATGTGGTCCATGGAATGCTCAGGGAGTTTGTATGTTTGCTCAGATACATAACAAATTAAAGGCCTACTGAAATTAATTTTTTTAATTTAAACGGGGATAGCAGATCCATTCTATGTGCCATACTTGATCATTTTGCGATATTGCCATATTTTTGCTGAAAGGATTTAGTAGAGAACGATGATAAAGGTCGCAACTTTTGGTCGCTGATAAAAAAAAAAAGAAGCTTTGCCTGTACCGGAAGTAGCGTGACGTCACCGGAGGAAGGACTCCTCACATTTTCCTATTTACAATGCAGCGAGAGAGATTCGGAACGAGGAAGCGACGATTACCCCATTAATTTGAGCGAGGATGAAAGATTTGTGGATGAGGAACGTGAGAGTAAAGGACTACAGTGCAGTGCAGGACGTACCTTTTTTCGCTCTGACCGTAACTTAGGTACAAGGGTTCATTGGATTCCACACTTTCTCCTTTTTCTATTGTGGATCACGGATTTGTATTTTAAACCACCTCGGATACTATATCCTCTTGAAAATGAGAGTCGAGAACGCGAAATGGACATTCACAGTGACTTTTATCTCCACGACAATACATCGGCGAAGCACATTAGCTACTGAGCTAACGTGATAGCATCGGGCTCAAATGCAGATAGAAACAAAAGAAATAAGCCCCTGACTGGAAGGATATACAGAAAATCAACAATACTATTAAACCATGGACCTGTAACTACACGGTTAATAATTCCCAGCTTGGCGAAGCTTAACAATGCTGTTGCTAACGACGCCATTGAAGCTATCCTAGCAACGGGACCTCACAGAGCTATGATAAAAACATTAGCTATCCACATACGCCAGCCAGCCCTCATCTGCTCATCAACACCCGTGCTCACCTGCGTTCCAGCGATCGACGGAAGGACGAAGGACTTCACCCGATCATCCGTGCGGTCGGCGGCTAGCGTCGGCTAGCGCGTCTACCATCCAAGTCAAAGTCCTCCTGGTTGTGTTGCTACAGCTAGCCGCTAATACACAGATTCCACCTTAAGCTTTGTTCTTTGCCGTCTTCATTGTTCATTAAACAAATTGCAAAAGATTCACCAACACAAATGTCCAGAATACTGTGGAATTTTGAGAGGAAAACAGAGCTTTTTTGTATTGGATTCAATGGTGTACCAATACTTCCGTTTCAACGATTGACGTCACGCGCATACGTCATCATACATAGATGTTTTCAACCGGAAGTTTAGCGGGAAATTTAAAATCGCACTTTATAAGTTAACCCGGCCGTATTGGCATGTGTTGCAATGTTAAGATTTCATCATTGATATATAAACTATCAGACTGCGTGGTCTGTAGTAGTGGCTTTCAGTAGGCCTTTAGGAACAATAATTGTGAATGCTTAGATAAGAGGAACGAGCGTGGTCCACAGCAGCACCCGCTTCCTGTCGAGGAGTGAGCGATACATGCATTCATAAGAAAGCATAACAAAAAGGTCGCTAGTCGCTTTTTTGAAAAAGAGTATCTCGAGCGGTCTGGATAAAGTGTCATAGGACTGTAAAAAGTTGTGTTGAGACATGTATGAAGTTCCTGACTACTTTGAAGATATGTAATATGCCATTTTGATGAATTCTAGCATAATCTTAACATTTTGAACAATAAATGTAGACGTGGATGTGCGTGATTTAAGAAAAAGGTAATTATTAATTAACAACTGCGGTCCCTTCCGAAGGTTTCTGTGTTTTCCCATTTTGAGTTGTGAGTTTTTGATGACAATGACATCAGACCAGTGATGTCGTCGTGTTTCGTGCAGCCCTTCGAGGCATCTGTGATTAAGAGCTATATAAATAAACTTTGATTGATTGATTGAAAACAGTCATGAAAATAAGACAAAAACAGCCCACAGGATTTGGCTGTAAGGCATTGAAAAACATAAATAAATACAAAATATTGAAAAATT
>NC_084752.1:26508154-26533154 GCF_033978785.1 Entelurus aequoreus | reverse complement strand
GCCACTACTACCGACCACGCAGTCTGATAGTTTATATATCAATGATGAAATCTTAACATTGCAACACATGCCAATACGGCCGGGTTAACTTTATAAAGTGCAATTTTAAATTTCCCGGCAAACTTCCGGCTGAAAACGTTTCGATATGATGACGTTTGCACGTGACGTCAATTGTTGAAGCGGAAGTATTCGGAGCCCATTGAATCCAATACAAAAAGCTCTGTTTTCATCTAAAAATTCCACAGTATTCTGGACATCTGTGTAGGTGAATCTTTTGCAATTTTTTTAATGAACAATGGAGACTGCAAAGAAGAAAGTTGTAGGTGGGATCGGTGTATTAGCGGCGGCCTACAGCAACACAACCAGGAGGACTTTGAAGATAGCAGACGCGCTAGCCGAACGACCTCACCTTGACTTCCTCCGTCTCTGGGTCGCATCGGTGATCGGGTGAAGTCCTTCATCGTACCGTCGATCGCTGGAACGCAGGTGAGCACGGGTCGTGATGAGCAGATGAGAGCTGGCGTAGGCGCAGAGCTAATGTTTTTAGCATAGCTCTGTCGAGGTTCCGTAGCTAAGTTAGCTTCAATGGCGTCGTTAGCAACAGCATTGCTAAGCTTCGCCAAGCTGGAAAGCATTAACCGTGTAGTTATATGTCCAGAGTTTGGTAGTATTGTTGATCTTCTGTCTATCCTTCCAGTCAGGGGTTTATTTGTTTTGTTTCTATATGCAGTTAAGCCTGATGCTATCACGTTAGCTCAGTAGCTAAAGTGCTTCACCGATGTATTGTCGTGGAGATAAAAGTCACTGTGAATGTCCATTTCGCGTTCTGTACTCTTATTTTCAAGAGGATATAGTATCCGAGGTGGTTTAAAATACAAATCTGTGATCCACAATAGAAAAAGGAGAGTGTGGAATCCAATGAACCCTTGTACCTAAGTTACGGTCAGAGCAAAAAAAGATATGTCCTGCACTGCACGCTAGTCCTTCACTTTCACGTTCCTCATCCACAAATCTTTCATCCTCGCTCAAATTAATGGGGTAATCGTCGCTTTCTCTGTCCGAATCGCTCTCGCTGCTGGTGTAAAAAATGGGGAAATGTGAGCAGCCCTTCCTCCGGTGACGTCACGCTACTTCCGGTAGGGACAAGGCTTTTTTTTTTATCAGAGACCAAAAGTTGCGAACTTTATCGTCGTCCTCTACTAAATCCTTTCAGCAAAAATATGGCAATATCACGAAATGATCAAGTATGACACATAGAATGGATCTGCTATCCCCGTTTCAATAAAACAATATAATTTCAGTAGGCCTTTAAGCAAAGATTACATGTGATGCTGCGACAGTTTTGGAAAAATTACCGTAAAAAAAGTACTGTATTTTTTTAACTATAAGGCGCACTTACAATCTTTTCATTTTCTCAAAAATCGACAGTGCGCCTTATAACCCTGTGTGCCTTGTGTACCGTATTTTTCGGATTATAAGTCGCAGTTTTCTTCAGTTTGGCCGTGGGTGCGACATATACTCCGGAGCGATTTATGTGTGAAATTATTAACACATTACCGTCAGAGGTGGGTATAGTAGCCAGAAATTGTACTCAAGTAAGAGTACTGTTACTTTAGAGACTTATTACTCAAGTAAAAGTAAGGAGTAGTCACCCAAATATTTACTTGAGTGAAAGGAAAAAGTATGTTGTGAAAAAACTACTCAAGTACTGAGTAACTGATGAGTAACCTGTTCGTTTAATGATGACGGCAACAAATAATGCACAAAAAAATAAAAATAGCAATGAGCAAATTCAGAGCCAGGAATATCTCTTAAGCAACTAAAACGACTTAGACTTCCTTTTTATTGTCATTCAAATTTGAACTTTACAGTACAGATAAGAACAACATGTTGTTGCATTAGCTCATGGTAGTGCAGGATAAAAAAGCAATAAGTTGCAGATATAAATAAATAAATAAGTAGGTTACTGTACAGATAAATATATTGCAGTTTTTCATATGCATCCGCGTTTATGGATGTATGTTATATTGTCTTTTTTATTCCAGCGAGTTCATCCATTTTGGGGGGAGTTGAGGGGATAATTATGATGCGTTCAAGAGCAAACAATAATATACTGTATATGAAATAATAATACATTGACAAATTGAGCCACAATAACTTAACAGCACCATAGGCTCAGTAGGCAGAGATTACAAAGGAAAATAAAAAGTTAGCCTTTACGCAAACCATAAACTGATAGGTGTGGGCTGCACCTGGGAACACACTGATTGGTGTTTCTATGCATGCGTGTGTGTGTGTGTGTGTGTGTGTGTGTGTGTGTCTGTTTATGAAACTGCAGTACGTTAATAAATGTCCCCACACGATGTACATTTGACAGTGATTCATAGCGGGGAAGCGGGGTGACAGCCAAAATATCTACTAACGTTACTTACCGCCATGTGCTTTGTTGAGTTCATGTAAGCTTACGTTTGTTAATCATGTGACCGCCTGGCTCTGTTTGATTGGTGAAACGGAGTCAAACATCACCAGTGACTGCATTTGATTGGTGAAAGGCAGGCATGCGATAGATCCTACTTTGAAGGTCTGTCTGACAAACAAAGCGTGCGTTAACAGATCGTTAAAAATCAGTAGCGAGTAGCGAGCTGAATGTAGATAAATGGAGGGGAGTAAAAGTAGCGTTTCTTCTCTATAAACATACTCAAGTAAAAGTATGTTCCATTAAAACTACTCTTAGAGGTACAATTTATCCCAAAAGTTACTCAAGTAGATGTAACTGAGTAAATGTAGTGCGTTACTACCCACCTCTGATTACCGTAAAATATCAAATATTATTTATCTCATTCGCGTAAGAGACTAAGCAAATGGCAGCAACTCACACGTCAACCAATAAGAATTCGGCGGGGCAGGGTCATGGCAGAAGTGCATTGTGGGTTATGGATGCTAACTGCTATATGCTACGCCGTAGCTATTGAAATGGATCACGTCAACATTGGCGGTAACTTATAAAAACTGAGAAGGACTGAACTAAAATGGCACCGAAAAGGAAATCATGTACTGCAGATTACAAGCTGGACGTAGTGAAATATGCAGCAGAGAACGGCAATCGAGCAGCAGAAAGAAAGGACATACCAGACGCGACACCGGGGAGGAAGATTTCATCGGATTTAGCGATTAGGAGTGACAGATTGTTTGGTAAACGTATAGCATGTTCTATATGTTATAGTTATTTGAATGACTCTTACCATAATATGTTACGTTAACATACCAGGCACTTTCTCAGTTGGTTATTTATGCCTCATATAACGTACACTTATTCAGCCTGTTGTTCAATATTCTTTATTTATTTTAAATTGCCTTTCAAATGTCTATCCTTGGTGTTGGATTTTATCAAATAAATTTCCCCCAAAAATGCGACTTATACTCCAGTGCGACATATGTTTTTTTCCTTCTTTATTGTACATTTTTAGCCGGTGCGACTTATAGTCCGAAAAATACGGTATACGTTGCAGGTCCCAGGTAGCCAGAACAAGCAGTCAGATAATAATGTCCTGTTAAAACAGGAGGAAAAAGCACATAGGACGTTTCAGTTGTTTAAAGACCGGTCGCACTCATCAGAATTTATCGACAGAAATTACAATTCACTTAATTTCCCATATCTTTTGTCACTTTGTATTATCATGTCAATGTATTTTACTTTATCTTCACCTCTATTTTCGTCAAAACACTCTATAAACTATCATTAAACCGTTACTGTATCACTGGAGTTATAATTACCATAACAATACTGTAGCCTTTCCCATATATATCCACATATCATCACTCCAAAACATACAATATAGTACCCAATTACACCTTATTTTACTGTCTTGTCCTTCTCAGGAATATTCACCTTTAACTTAATGCACTTTTTTAGCAACCTTATTTTTATATATATATATATATATATATATATATATATATATATATATATATATATATATATATATATATATATATATATATATATATATATATAAGAAATACTTGAATTTCAGTGAATTCTAGCTATAAATATACTCCTTCCCCAATCTCCCGAATATATATATATATATATATATATATATATATATATATATATTTTATTTATTTTATTTATTTTATTTATTTTTCCCCAGAGGGAACTCTCCTGAAGGAATCAATAAAGTACTATCTATCTATCTATATGAAATACTTGAATTTCAGTGAATTCTAGCTATAAATATACCCCCCCCCCCATCTCCCGAATATATATATATATATATATATATATATATATATATATATATATATATATATATATTATATATATATATATATATATATATATATATATTTCCCCTGAGGGAACTCTCATGAAGGAATCAAAGTTCTATCTATCTATATAAAAGAAATACTTGAATTTCAGTGTTCATTTATTTTCACATATACACACACATAACACTCCTCTCTACCTCTTATTGATTTTATCATGTGTTTCTGTATGTGTGTGTGTTCTGAAAAAAGGTTTTACATGCTATTTTATTGTGTTTAGACATGGTTATACAAGTTAGGCTCTCAGGAATGGTCAATGAACATTTCAAGTACAGTAACTTAAAGGCCTACTAAAACCCACTACTACCAACCACGCAGTCTGATAGTTTATATATCAATGATGAAATCTTAACATTGCAACACATGCCAATACGGCCGGGTTAGATTAGTAAATTGCAATTTTTTCCCGCGAAATATCCTGCTGAAAACGTCTCGGTATGATGACGTTTGCGCGTGACGTCACAGATTTTTTAGCGACCAAAAGTTGCAAACTTTACCGTCGATGTTCTCTACTAAATCCTTTCAGCAAAAATATGGCAATATCGCGAAATGATCAAGTATGACAGATAGAATGGATCTGCTATCCCCGTTTAAATAAGAAAATCTCATTTCAGTAGGCCTTTAAAGCTGCTGTTATAAGAAGAATAAGAAGAAAAGTGCTTAAATGAATGTTGCTAAAAAAGTGCATTAAGTTAAAGGTGAATATTCCTGAGAAAGACAAGACAGTAAAATAAGGTCTAATTGGGCGCTATATTGTATGTTTTGGAGTGATGATGTGTGGATATATATGGGAAAGGCACACTGCAAAAAGTCAGTGTTCAAAAACAAGAAAACAAAAAACAAAAATTAGGGGTATTTTTTTGGAACTAAAGCAAAATTATCTGCCAATAGAACAAGAACATTTGGCTTGTCAAGACTTTCCAAAACAAGTCAAATTAGCTAACCTCAATGAACCCAAAAATACCTTAAAATAAGTATATTCTCACTAATAACAACTGTACTACTCTCTACGCCAGGGGTGTCAAACGTAAGGCCCGTGGGCCGGATCAGGCCCGTGAACAGGTTTTATCCGGCCCGTGGGATGAGTTTACCAAGTATAAAAATGCGCCGAAATTTTTGAATGAAAGAAACTGCTGTTTTAATTGTGTCCACTAGATGTCACAATAGCAATTATTTGTGTCTTTCTAGATTATGCTACATATGTAAAAAAAAAAAAATATATATATACCACACGATGTAAGCAAACTACATAAATAACATCCTGTAATTTGATTTTTATATTATTTTTTTAATAATAATAATAATAATAGATTTTATTTGTAAAAAGCACTTTACATTGAGTAAACAACCTCAAAGTGCTAGTGTATTAAAAAAATAAAATAAAATAAATAAATTAGAAAAAAATAAAAACATAATAAAAAATAAATAAAAAAACTAGAACAGCCAAATAGCTAAAACTAGTATGCATATATCTAAAAAAAAAAAAAAGGCTTTTTTAAAAAGAAGGGTTTTCAAGCCTTTTTTAAAAGCATCCACAGTCTGTGGTGCCCTCAGGTGGTCAGGGAGAGCGTTCCACAGACTGGGAGCAGCGGAGCAGAAAGTCCGGTCTCCCATTGTTCACTGAAGTTGTCTTTATTTTTAAGTTATCGTGCCGTGATTTCACCAGTCCGGCCCACTTGGGAGTAGATTTTTCTCCATGTGGCCCCCCATCTAAAATGAGTTTGACACCCCTGCTCTACGCCATGCCGCCCCGGTGAGCGGCCGTGCCAGAAACCTGAGGGTTGCAGGTTCGCTCCCCGCCTCTTGACATCCAAATCGCTGCCGTTGTGTCCTTGGGCAGGACACTTCACCCTTTCCCCCGGTGCCGCTCACACTGGTGGTAGTCGGAGAGGCCGTAGGGGCAAACTGGCAGCCTCACTTCCGTCAGTCTACCCCAGGGCAGCTGTGGCTACAAATGTAGCTTACCACCACCAGGTGTGAATGAATGATGGGTTCCCACTTCTCGGTGAGCGCTTTGAGTATCTAACAATAGAAAAGCGCGATATAAAATCTAATCCAATATTTATTATTATTGTATTTGAAAGTGCAATGCTTTGCAGCCAGTAGCACAGCCTTTGAGGGAGCATAGGTGAAATTGAATTTGCAGGCAAGGAGTGAGTTTAGGATTGAATTGTTTATCCTCGTTCTATTCTCTGTCACTATTTTTGTTTGGACATTACTACTTGCCGTAGTTTTGAAGCAATGCATGATGGGAATCCGGATGTTGTGTGTCAGTGTATTAACGTGCCGGCTGGAATAAACACGCTGAGAAATAGCTCCGTGCCTGCCTACTTTATGGGTTATAGATAAACCTATGGATAACGGAGACATATATAATAGTCTCCTTCTTGTTGTGTGTGCAGTTGCGCACTGAGCTCCAAAAACCGTAGATGTTATAACGTGACTGGGCCGGCACGAAAAGCGGACGTGACGACAGGCTGTCCTCACTCAGGTCCGGCTGGAAATCGGGAGAAATTCGGGAGAATGGTTGTCCCGGGAGATTTTCAAGAGAGGCACTGAAATTCTTGAGTCTCCCGGAAAATTCGGGACGGTTGGCAACTATGGTAGATGGCAGCCACTGCAGGTGGACGCCTGTTCAAAAAAAAAAAGACGCGAGCAAATAAGACCAACACTTTGATGTTCCGTTGAGAATATAGAACATTACACACGGTGCTCAAAAATCCGTCAAAATGTTTCAGTACGACTTTGGTAAGCTACAAAGCCGCACCGCTTGATAAATTGGTGGCACATTACAGCTACTGTGCTTCAACATACGGGTATTATTATGGTGTGTGTGAATAAGGAGGGCAGCACGGTGGGACAGGGGTTAGTGTATGTGCCTCACAATACGAAGGTCCTGAGTAGTCCTGGGTTCAATCCCGGGCTCCGGATCTTTCTGTGTGGAGTTTGCATGTTCTCCCCGTGACTGTGTGAGTTCCCTTGGCTTCCTCTTACCTCCAAAGACATGCACCTGGGGATAGGTTGATTGGCAACACTAAATTGGCCCTAGTGTGTGAGTGTGAATGTTGTCTGTCTATCTGTGTTGGCCCTGTGATGAGGTGGCGACTTGTCCAGGGTGTACCCCGCCTTCCGCCCGATTGTAGCTGAGCTAGGCTCCCGCACCCCCTGCGACCCCAAAAAATGGACAAGCGGTAGAAAATGGATGGATGGATGGATGAATAAGGACCCCAAAATGGCACCTATGAGGAGACATATTATCTGGTGTTCTGTTTCGCCATATTTTACATAGCCAACTTTTATTACCTTCTGGTGCCTGCTAATGTGTATGGATGTGCATAAGTCCTGAAAATTTGCCCGCTTCCGCCAATAAGCTCTTTCTTTTTCTCTATCCTCTTGTTGTGGGGCATTCATCCTAGGCTGTTGCCATTTGTAATATGAAGTAGCATACAGTTCTAATTTATATCTCTCAGCAGACTCGCTATGGTAGCGCTAAAAACTGCAACAAAGATGACTGGGCAAATAGCAGAAGACCAGCTTGAAGATGGTCTTTACCATGAATTGATTAACGTGGACCCCGACTTAAACAAGTTGAAAAACATATTCAGGTATTACCATTTAGTGGTCAATTGTACAGAATATGTACTGTACTGTGCAATCTACTATTACAATTTCAATCAGTCAATCAATTTAAAACATAATCTCTGCAACATTTTGACCAAATAACCACCATTACATGTTATGTAGACCACAAGGAAGTGTTTTCAATGTAGAAAAAAAAATTACACCTTTTTAAAGGTTAACTGCACTTTTTTTTTTATTTTGCCTATCGTTCACAATCATGAGAGACAAGAACACCTGTTTTTTTTTAGGGTCCTATAGTTCAGTGGTCCCCAACCACCGGTCCGTGACGCATTTGCTACCGGGCCGCAGAGAAACAATAAATAATTTATAAACAACTGCACTTTCTCCGACTTAACTTTCGCCTGTCCCACTAGACCAGGGGTGTCCAAACTTTTTCCACTGAGGGCCGCACACGGAAAAATTAAAGCCTGCGGGGGCCATTTTGATAGTTTTCATTTTCAAATCATAACAAAATATATGGATTTTTTTTTTTTTCCCTTTAGGGCTCCCGGGGACCATAAAGGGTCAAAGTCATTAAAATGTTAAAAACAAGTCAAATTATTATTATTTTTTATTTATTTAACGCTTACAGTAAATCTCTACAGTATATCAACTTCAAGTTGATATAAAATTTAAAAAACCAAAAAGGTTTTATGCCTTTTCTGTCAAGACAACTTTGTTTTTTATAATAAATCTGAAATATGCAGTATTTCCCCCACTGCCCAAAACCTCCAGAAAGCAATGTTTGATGTGAAGTAATTAGAGCCTTAAAAACATCAATAATGCAAGACACCATTGATATTAATTCATTGTTATTTTTGAGTAATCACAGTGAAAAGATAAATAAAATCCCTTTAAATATATTTAGGATACAAAAGGTGCCCCACTCATAGTGATACATTTGTATTATTATTTTTTTTAACTTTCAACACTTAAGTTACGAGATCAACTTCAGATATATCTGTCGATTTTACTTTTAAACTATTATTTTGTTTGTTTTATGCTCTTTTGTCAAAGAAAACATTGATGTTTTTGTATGGCAACCACACAATATATGCAATATTTTCCACAAACATTTTAAAGTGAAATATTTTAAATAATTGGAGCCTAGAATAGGTCAATAATTCATTATAACATTGATTTTTTTTTTTTTTAAGCAATGGCAAAAAAAGAAAAATAAAGATAGACAAAAGAAAAAAACAGCCTGCATGGCAGCTTTGTGTCAATATTGCAACTTTTTCTAGTTAGATTTCACCTCATTCCACTTTTTGTAATGTTTATTTTTGCAATAGCATTTCCAGAATGCTATGTGTCAATTAGCTGCGGGCCACTTTGGACACCCCTGCACTAGACACACAAATACGATTGTTTATAGATGTACAATAAAACTCCTCATAGGAAGTTGCCATTTGTTATATTTCTTACAGCTTTGTGACATGACACAATGCACATTAATGAACATATAAAATATAAATGTGACAGATTTTAGCCAAAGGCTGATTTCCATCTGCATCTCATTGCAAAGAAACAAGCCCAGGGCTCCCACTAATTCAGCGTTATAGTGAGTTGTATTTTTAATGCACTTATTTTTGCTGTATTTTTATCTGGCACAAGTGGAAAGCCGGTCCCTGAAAATAATGCCTACGTTAAACCGGTCCGTGGTGCAAAAAAGGTTGGGGACCACTGCTATAGTTGATTAAAAAAAAACGCTTGCAAAATGCATCTAATGGGAGTGACCGTTGGAGTCTTCAAAGATCTCTAAAACAACTTCAAAACCCTCCAACATTTATATATGCCCTGCAAGTATATATATATAATGTAGTAACAGACACGTTCATAATATATACTATGCACAACATTTAGTATTTTGGTCCTTCTTAGCGCATTTATTTCCGTTTCCTTAGCAACGCACTTCCGGCAACAAACACATGTGTGTTTTAATCATGGCACACTTCATAATAGATGACGGAGATGGCTATTTTTGGCCAAACGAGGACTCACAACTTTATCTTTTTGAAGCTGAATATACAGAGGATGAACTACTGCTTAGCGAGCCCGAAGAGAGCGTGAAACATGACTTGACGCTGTAAAATGGCGTGCTTACCCAAAATCAACAAGGAAAAAAATTCCCCGGACAGGTGGACTAAACGTACACATGTCTATTAAGTAAGTCACTATAATATTGATCATGATACATGCAGCACATCACTAAACTACAGTACGTACACTGTCGAGCAAGCTGTGTACAAACAAAGCATGAAATGTGGGCTAATACTTAATAGATACTGTAATGAGTGTTCATGTTTTTCACTCAGTACAGATTGGTGTCCTATTGTCTTGTGTTGTGCATTACGAACTCAAAAGCCATTCAGCTGTTGACACAGTAGCTAGCTTACCGCTTGTCATAGCATGCTGTCGCAAGGCGATTTTTTACAATAACAATGTCGCTACAGCTTTGTTATTCTACAGGTTACGGAACCTAAATGAAGGGGTTGGCGGTTCTTGGATGCATTTTTAGAGTGATTTAGAGGCAGAGTGGATTGATCCTATTAGCTGCATTGCAAGCCACCTTGAACGAGCAGATTATTACGAATCACAATGCAAAAAAACCCAACATTTTTCTCGTCATGTCTAACATACCAGCTCTGGTAATGGATTCGCACCCACCTGCACAAATGTACTTCAAAATGTAACAATCAAAATAAATATGACTTTTTTTTGTTTACTAAGGCATGCATATATAATATGCATTAGTTTGACCATTTAAAATCAACGATAATAAAAAGGAGATGCTTGGAAATAGCATAAAAATGCCCCCAAAAACTTGGAAAAACGTGATTCATAGCGTTACTTTTTGGTGTAACCATCATGAGCGTTCTGTTCAGGTATATTTCTTTTATATTTTGATAAATCATATTTATGTATTACAAAATTTAAATAGGTATTGATCAATCTTGAAGCTGTGTGTATTTGATTTCAGTTAGCTTTTGACATCTTATTTATTTAGAATTGTAGTTGAAACCTTTACAACCTTGTGTTGCGCTCATGATGGCGTAACCAAACTAGATTTCATTTAATGATCTTATTTTGAATATTTATTCCCTTTTTTACATTTAGTATATTCAAATATTCATTTATAAACATTGAATACATTTCAAATATCAATAAAATGCAATTGCCTTCATCTTATAGGGTAATGTTTAGTTACACCAAGTCATGAGCGTAACACTAAGCTTCATTATTTTGACTTGTAATATCTCTAATTCTGGTGGTGTTATGCTTTTTTCTTTTTGGAACATGTACATATAATACAATAAAGTCCCATATAAAATTATGTTTCTAGCAATACTTTAATTTTGCCTTTGAAAGTAACACTCCAATGTCCATTAGTGGAGGTGTACACCTTTGAAAGTAACACTTCAATGTCCATTAGTGGAGCTGTACACCGTTTGAAAGTAACACGCCAATGTCCATTAGTGGAGCTGTACACCTTTGAAAGTAACACTCCAATGTCCATTAGTGGAGCTGTACGCATAAGGATTGTGAACAATAGGCAAAATTCCCCAAAAAAGGGCAGTTCCCCTTTAATGCACCTTATCCGGTGCGCCTTGTGTATGAAAACAGACTCGCACAGACCCAACCATCGGCCCTGCAATTTTTTATCTGTTACGCCTTATGATCCGAAAAATACGGTAATTTTACTGTTCTACTATATAACGCTGACAATCGGCGCAACCACCGCCCCCTGGAAAATAATCGACCTATTTTTGGGCACACAAGCCACTGGTTGGAGCTCGCTTTATACTAACAGTAACAACGTGATTCATTCTTTTTTTGTGTGTCGATAAATACATGGCTAATTGAGGATTGTTGTTATTTTGGGGGATTAGAACACACAAAGAAGTTTTAAGAAATTGTGTTAGAATAATTGTATCTAAGTTATCACAAAACATTGTGTTACATTGAGTTCCCGGCGAGAAGACAAAAGCTGTCTTTGAACCTACCAAGAAGAAGGCTTGTAAAAACTCCACTGTGTAGGATGGGAAGCAACATGAAGGCGACCTTTTCTTTGAACTGATTTACGACCTCTTTTCTTTGAACTCTTTTACGACCTTTTCTTTGAACTGTTTGTAATCAAAGGCGATGGCTGTTTATGACCCCCCGTCCCTTAGAAACAACTGTTGCCGTGTAATCAGGGAAAGTCCAAATAAAAGAGGAGGCGTACAATCTTTCGCCAGAGCGTGCTGGGAGACTGTGCAAGAGTACAGCCCAGACGTCTCTCCTCAATTGAGCCAAATTTAATTCTGTGTGTTTAATTCCTTGCTTCTTGTCATGTTTAATAGATGTCATCAGTGTTTGAACCTGACAAATTGCTATATTTTCTTTGATTGTGACGGTTATATTTTCCAAAATGTTTTTGTAACTTTCCAAAAAAGTGATTGAATTATTAATATAATTACTTATTAATGAATGCAATATTAAGTATATTGCAGCATACAGTATTTCCCCGGGAGTCCTTTATTTTTATTAAACAGAATATTAGGGCCATATCAGGAGTAAAATAGTGCTGATACCATCAGAGTTCTTAAATCGTCTTTCTCGGACATGTTCTTTCAGTTGTTGATGATATTCATAACTGCAGACGATGCACTACAGTGGAGCCCAGAGTCAAAACAAGACTCTAGACAAGCGGGACAAAGACAGTCAAAGGAGTAGTAGATAATACTCCGGCTTTGCCCAGAGTTCTGTGGACAATCTCTTTCAACTGGATAGCCTTGAACAGTTGAATTTGGGGAGGCTGAATCTGCCAATCTGTCAGTGAGAGACAGTTCTCCCGAGATGGGAGATGACCCAGCTGACCCCCCCCATAATCAGGTCTATAAAACATGGCCTTCCAAGCCAGCCCGTGGCAAGGTGGTGTGAAGGTTGGATAGTATACACTCGGGAAGTCAGAGTGCATTTGTTTATTGGAGTCGCAGTCGCATGCTTAAAATGTAACACCGTCTCATCAGAATTGTTTTTTATTCATTTTTTATTTATTCATGAAGGATTTTCGTAAAATAAAAGTGTGCTTCAGAAAAGGTGATTTAAAAAGGATTGAAAAATGGAGTGTTTAGATCAGGGGTGTCCAACTCATTTTTATTGAGGGTATGGTTGCCATCAGAGGGCCGTTAACAGTAAATAATATAACGATATAAATTGCCTCATAGTAGTATTACACAATTATTTATATTTTTTTACGTACACTCTAAAACTATCTATAGATTTTACAGTATAAAAACTGTTGCCAAAATGTTGTAAAATGTACAATGTTTTTTTAAATTTTTTATAGCATTTTAATGTAAAATAAAATTGTACTACAGCTTTTACTGTACAATATATGGTTGTTTTTATGGTGTATTACTGTAACGATACTACAGTTTTGTTTTTAATTTTGGCGACTGAGCGAACCGTTTTTTATCGGAAAAATTATTCTTTGGGTACACAATTTGATAAATAGCTTGCTTTAAAATCATGAGTCAAGACATTTAGGGACTACTTATTTAGATTTTAATGTATTATATAAAGTTTAAAATATAATTTTTTAGCAGTACATGTATTTTTTTTCTCTCAAAATCGAAAGTTGCATACATTTAGTAAGAAAAGACACAAATTAATTCCAGGCTATTGCGAGCCACACAAACTGATGTGGCGGGCCAGATCTGGCACCCGAGCAGGCTTTATCAGTTCATGTTCACAGACTTAGATAGGACAGATCCAGTCTGAGAGGCTGGTGCAGGCTAAGGTCTCACTCCATTGTGTCTAAACTGTGCTTTTGCACCACAATACAACAAAACCATCCATGCTCAGGCATGTCCACACTTTTAGAGGAAACATACTTTGGATCCTGCACCATCCTCTCAGACTAAAGCTGTCCCGTCTAAGAACTGATGAAACGTCTAATAAAACATTTATTTCCGACGCCTTCCTTTCTTTCACACAGGAAGTGCACTAAATTCAAACATGTAAACATTTTACGGTAGTGTAAATAAATGCCCAGTAAAACATGGAGAATGGGTGGAATTAAATGTAATATTTGCTTATTCCTACTCATGAATTTTGTAAAACTAATCATGTGATCTCCATTAATGTAAATTGTTAAACATGTCTGAAACAAATACATCATAACCATAAGACACTATTCTGAACAGACCAGTTGCATTCAATTCAATACCCTGACAATACAATAACCTGGATGAATGATATTCACAAGTCATATGAATATGAATGAATATTATTTTTCATGCACAATATCTTTTAATGAGTTTCTGTCAGGAAGTATTGGTGACGAACCCCAAGATGCAGAAATGGCAAGCTTGGTGCAGGAAAACATGATTTAATGTCAAATAAGAAAAAAAACACAAACCAGAGAAACCAGGAACAGCCAAACTGGAAACGGGAACCAGCAAACAGAAAAACTGAAAACAGCTAATGGATAACAGGATATAGCTAACAGGAAAACAAGAAACAAGGAGCTAGGAGACAGCAAACTGCAAATAGCTATCAGGAATCAGCAAACAGGAACACCTTATCACAAACAGCGACAATGACAATACTCCAGCCCTGACTGGAGGGCAGAGCAAGTTTAAATAGCAGCCGGCTGATTGACACCAGGTGTGGCCAGGTCCCAATCAGCCGCAGCTGAGGGGAAACAGCGCTCAGGGAGAAAAGCAGGAAACAACCAAAATAAGAGCGCTGACAGGAAATAAAGACAGACGAAAAACCAAAACATAACTAAACTGTCAGTGACAAACCTAACAGTAGCCCCCCTTCCGATAACGGATGCCAGACGTTCTAGAACCCCCACCCCCCCACCCCCCTCCCAAAAAAAAAAAAAGTCTAAAGTCACAGGAGGGTGGAGAGAGGACAAAGCGGTGGGCCGCCAGGCCAAGTGTACCCGCAACCGGAGAAGAGTCAAGTGGCGACGGCGAGTTGAATGCCGCCGCAATTGGCGAGGCGGTCGCCCATGGAACGACCACATCCGTGGCCGACGAAAGGTTCGCATTCTGGTGCCTACTGTCCGCCAGCGCGTCAGGCCAGCTGCAGCTCGCGTAGGCGACGATGCTGGAGACAACAGCAAAGCCGCGGGACGGCCCACCGGTGACGAGGAAGCTGGCGACGCCGTGGCACGGCCCGCCAGGGAAGAGAAAGCTGATGTCGTCGGCGTGGGCGGAGACGAGGAAGACAAGGTCGTCGGCCTGGGGCGTAGTCAAAAGAGCAGGCGGCTCGTCTGCCGGCGTGGGCTGAGTCAAAAGAGCAGGCGGCTCGCCTGCCAGCGTGGGCGCAGTCAAAAGAGCAGGCGTGGGAGGGCCCACCGGAGATGATGGTGGCGTCTGCAGGCCCACCGGAGATGATGGTGGCGTCTGCAGGCCCGCCGGAGAGGATATCGGCGCCGTCTGCTGGCCCACCGGAGATGATGGCGGCGACGTCTGCTGGCCCACCGGAGGTGATGGCGGCGACGTCTGCTGGCCCACCGGAGGTGATGGCGGCGACGTCTGCTGGCCCACCGGAGGTGATGGCGGCGCCGTCTGCTGGCCCACCGGAGGTGATGGCGGCGCCGTCTGCTGGCCCACCGGAGATGATGGCGGCACCGTCTGCTGGCCCACCGGAGATGATGGCGGCTCCTTCTGCTGGCCCACCGAAGAGGATGGCGCCGTCTGCTGGAGACCTACTGGGGTGAGAAGTAGCTGTGCCTCCCCAGCTGCACAGCTACTCATAGCCCCCCCTCAAGGGACAGATCCCAGACGTCACCAGATAGGCCCACAGATGACAGGGATGGGTGGGAGAGGGTTTGAAATGAGGCCGAACTTTTCCTCAATTTAGCCATCATCGCCAGAATCCTGTCAAGCCTCTCCGCCCATGATGGTGGCTCCGTCTGCTGGCCCACCGAAGAGGATGGCGGCGCCGTCTTCTGGCCCACCGGAGAGGACGGCGACGCCGTCTGCTGGCCCACCGGAGATGATGGCGACGCCGTCTGCTGGCCCACCGGAGATGATGGCGGCGCCGTCTGCTGGCGCACCGGAGTTGATGGCGGCGCCGTCTGCTGGCGCACCGGAGATGATGGCGGCACCGTCTGCTGGCCCACCGGAGATGATGGCGGCACCGTCTGCTGGCCCACCGGAGATGATGGCGGCGCCGTCTGCTGGCCCACCGGAGATGAAGGTGGCGCCGTCTGCTGGCCCACCGGAGATGATGGTGGCTCCGTCTGCTGGCCCACCGAAGAGGATGGCGCCGTCTGCTGGAGACCCACTGGGGTGAGAAGTAACTGTGCCTCCCCAGCTGCACAGCTACTCATAGCCCCCCCTCAAGGGACGGATCCCAGACGTCACCAGATAGGCCCACAGACGACAGGGATGGGTGGGAGAGGGCTTGAAATGAGACCAAACTTTTCCTCAATTTAACCATCGTCGCCAGAATTCTGTCAAGCCTCTCCGCCATCGAAATCTCTGCAGGGTTCGTATTAGGCTGGAGTATTCTGTCAGGAAGTATTGGTGACGAACCCCAAGATGCAGAAATGGCAGGTTTAGTGCAGGAAAACATGATTTAATGTCCAAAATAAGAAAAAAACACAAACCAGAAACCAGGAACAGCCAAACTGGAAACAGGAACCAGCAAACAGAAAAACTGGAAACAGCTAATGGCTAACAGGACATAGCGAACAGGAAAACAAGAAACAAGGAGCTAGGAGACAGCAAACTGCAAATAGCTATCAGGAATCAGCAAACAGGAACAGCTTACCGCAAACAGCGACAATGACAATGACAATACTCCAGCACTGACTGGAGGGCAAAGCAGGTTTAAAAAGCAGCCGGCTGATTGACACCAGGTGTGGCCAGGTGCCAATCAGCCGCAGCTGAGGAGAAATGGCGCGCAGGGAGAAAAGCAGGAAACAACCAAAATAAGAGCGCTGACAGGAAACAGAGGAAAAACCAAAACATAACTAAACTGTCAGAGACAAACCTGACAGTTTCAGCACTCATCAGAACTATATAGTTAAGTTTTCAATAATCCTTCAAAGTCATAATAGTACTCTCAAAGCACAAAACATAAATTCTAAATTCCACAGTGGATTGTTTCTTAATTAAAGTATTGCATATGTCAACAAATGTTAACAATAACATTGATTTTGATGCATTAGTTTTTGAACAGTGCAGAAAAGTGCTCTAATAATGATAGAATCAAACATTTGATATGACTTTGAAAGCTTTATTTAGCTTCAGCTTCCCTAATCACAACTACAAAGTTTCTTTTAGTGTTTTTTGTGACCATGAGAGTTGTACTAATGTATTAAAATGTGTCATTGCTGTTGTTAGACGGCGGCAACTTAGCACCCAAACACTCTCACAGACATCAAACATGATTAAAGGTTTAAAGTACACTCACTGGCCACAGCATTGAGTACACTTTCATGATCTAATTACTTCCAATACAAAATCTGTACATTAAAAAAATCTGCCTTCGTGAGTACTGTTGTGTATTTTGACAGTGCCAACAAAACTGAGCTTTTATCTGTTAGGCTTGGGTATTGGCAAGGACTTTAAAATACGATACATATCACAATACTTTAGTCATGATACAACATAGTATTGTAATATTCTACATACAGTGTATCCGGAAAGTATTCACACTGCTTCAGTTTTTCCACGTTATGTTAAAGCCTCAATCTAAAATGTAATACATTCATTTTGTTCTCAAAATTCTACAGACAATACCCCATAATTACAATGTGAAAAGTTATAAAATATATATTTTTTCAAATTTGTTAAAAAAACAAAAAACCCCATGTACATAAGTATTCACAGCTTTTGCCAAATACTTTGTTGATGCACCTTTGGCAGTAATTACAGCCTCAAGTCTTTTGGAATACGATGCCACAACCTTGACACACCTATCTTTGGGCAGTTTTGCCCATTCCTCTTGGCAGCACCTCTCAAGCTCCACCAGATTGGATGGGAAGTGTTGGTTTTCATCCAGGATGTCTCTGTACATTGCTGCATTCATCTTAGTCTAGTCAAGGAGGTGACCAAGAATCTGATGGTCACTCTGTCAGAGCTACAGCATTCCTCTGTGGAGAGATGGTCCCATCTCTGCAGCAATCCACCAATCAGGCCTGTATGGCAGAGTGGCCAAACTAAAGGCATTTCTTAGTAAAAAAAAAGTTTGCCAAAATTCCCCTGAAATACTCTCAGACCATAGGAAACAATTCTCTGGTCTGATGAGACAAAGATTGAACACTTTGGTGTGAATGCCAGTTGTCACGTTTGTAGTAAACCAGGCACCACTCATCACCAGGCCAATACCATCTCTACGGTGAAGCATGGTGGTGGCAGCATCATGCTGTGGGGTTGTTTTTTGGCAGCAGGAATTGGGAGACTTGTTAGGATAGAGGGAAAGATGAGGGCAGCAATGTACAGAGACATCCTGGATGAAAACTAACACTTTCCATCCAACCTGATGGCGCTTGAGAGGTGCTGCAAATAAAAATGGACGAAACTTCCCAAAGATAGGTGTAAAAAACTTTTCACTTTGTCATTATGGGGTGTTGTCTGTAGAATTTTGAGACAAAAATGAACTTATTCCATTTGATTAAAGCTGGGACATAACAAAATGTGGAAAAAGTTGAGAGCTGTCAATACTTTCCGGATGCTCCGGAGTTCACTGATAAATTTAATAGGGGCCGTACTATGCGAATCCAACTTTTCTTACCTGTTGACACCTGTTTATGTGTATTTGGGATACCGTAAGTCTTGACTATAAAAATGGGACCCATTACCTCCCTGCTTGGCACTCAGCATTAAGGGTTGGATATGGGGGTTAAATCACCAAAAATGATTCCCAGGCGTGGCCACCGCTGCTGCTCACTGCTCCCATCACCTCCCAGGGGGTGATCAAGAGTGATGGGTCAAATGCAGAGAATCATTTCGCCACACGTAGTGTGTGTGTGTGACAATCATTGGTACTTTAACTTTAAAATGTGAAATCAAGCCATGGCGGGGTTATTTATAAAATGATAAATGGGTTATACTTGTATAGCGCTTTTCTACCTTTTAAGGTACTCAAAGCGCTTTGACAGTATTTCCACATTCACCCATTCACACACACATTCACACACTGATGGAGGGAGCTGCCATGCAAGGCGCTAACCAGCAGCCATCAGGAGCAAGGGTGAACTGTCTTGCCCAAGGACACAATACTAGGATGGTAGAAGGTGGGGATTGAATCCCAGTAACCAGCAACCTTCCGATTGCTGGCACGGCCACTCTACCAACTTCGCCACGCCGTCCCCATTCAAACATTCTTGCCTTCATCAAAACTTTTGGAATTTGAGACTTAAGGACGTATTTTGCCTTAGTTACATTAGCGGATATCTCCATATATGGTAGATGTTTCCCTGATACATGCTAAAATCCTGCACTGTGGCAATTTCTAATAAGTAGTAGCATACAATTCTAACTTTTATCTGTCAGTAGACTCGATATGGGAGCGTTAACAACTACAAGTGTGTGTGGGACAATCATTTGTACAAACCCCGTTTCCATATGAGTTGGGAAATTGTGTTAGATGAAAATATAAACGGAATACAATGATTTGCAAATCCTTTTCAACCCATATTCAATTGAATGCACTACAAAGACAACATATTTGATGTTCAAACTCATAAACGTTATTTTTTTTT
The DNA here is from genome assembly GCF_033978785.1 of Entelurus aequoreus. Classification (NCBI taxonomy): domain Eukaryota; kingdom Metazoa; phylum Chordata; class Actinopteri; order Syngnathiformes; family Syngnathidae; genus Entelurus; species Entelurus aequoreus. Next base: position 26,513,488 of record NC_084752.1, on the reverse strand, counting down.
GCAAATAATAATTAACTTAGAATTTCATGGCTGCAACACGTGCCAAAGTAGTTGGGAAAGGGCATGTTCACCACTGTGTTACATGGCCTTTCCTTTTAACAACACTCAGTAAACGTTTGGGAACTGAGGAGACACATTTTTTAAGCTTCTCAGGTGGAATTCTTTCCCATTCTTGCTTGATGTACAGCTTAAGTTGTTCAACAGTCCGGGGGTCTCCGTTGTCGTATTTTAGGCTTCATATTGTGCCACACATTTTCAATGGGAGACAGGTCTGGACTACAGGCAGGCCAGTCTAGTACCCACACTCTTTTACTATGAAGCCACGTTGATGTAACACGTGGCTTGGCATTGTCTTGCTGAAATAAGCAGGGGCGTCCATGGTAACGTTGCTTGGATGGCAACATATGCTGCTCCAAAACCTGTATGTACCTTTCAGCATTAATGGCGCCTTCACAGATGTGTAAGTTACCCATGTCTTGGGCACTAATACACCCCCATACCATCACAGATGCTGGCTTTTCAACTTTGCGCCTATAACAATCCGGATGGTTCTTTTCCTCTTTGGTCCGGAGGACACGACGTCCACAGTTTCCAAAAACAATTTGAAATGTGGACTCGTCAGACCACAGAACATTTTTCCACTTTGTATCAGTCCATCTTAGATGAGCTCAGGCCCAGCGAAGCCGACGGCGTTTCTGGGTGTTGTTGATAAACGGTTTTCGCCTTGCATAGGAGAGTTTTAACTTGTACTTACAGATGTAGCGACCAACTGTAGTTACTGACAGTGGGTTTCTGAAGTTTTCCTGAGCCCATGTGGTGATATCCTTTACACACTGATGTAGCTTGTTGATGCAGGGATCGAAGGTCACAGGCTTAGCTGCTTACGTGCAGGGATTTCTCCAGATTCTCTGAACCCTTTGATGATATTACGGACCGTAGATGGTGAAATCCCTAAATTCCTTGCAATAGCTGGTTGAGAAAGGTTTTTCTTAAACTGTTCAACAATTTGCTCACACGTTTGTTGACAAAGTGGTGACCCTCGCCCCATCCTTGTTTGTGAATGACTGAGCATTTCATGGAATCTACTTTTATACCCAATCATGGCACCCACCTGTTCCCAATTTGCCTGTTCACCTGTGGGATGTTCCAAATAAGTGTTTGATGAGCATTCCTCAACTTTATCAGTATTTATTGCCACCTTTCCCAACTTCTTTGTCACGTGTTGCTGGCATCAAATTCTAAAGTTAATGATTATTTGCAAAAAAAAAAAAGTTAATCAGTTTGAACATCAAATATGTTGTCTTTGTAGCATATTCAACTGAATATGGGTTGAAAATGATTTGCAAATCATTGTATTCCGTTTATATTTACATCTAATACAATTTCCCAACTCATATGGAAACGGGGTTTGTACTTTAACTTTAACTTTAACATGGCTGACGGGGAGAAAGAGCAGTCGAAGGGGGCTTGTCCTGGAGGAGGACTTCGACACGTAAATAAGAACGCCCACAAAATGGTGCATTTTGAAGAGATAGCTACAAAAAGAAAGCGGCTTGAAAATAATCTCTATAACAATTTGCACAATTTTGAGAAAAAGAACCACCATTACAATTTATGTAGACAACAAGGTTTTTAAATGTTAAAATTAACTGGACTAAATCGTTAGCCCCTTCATAATTAATAGTATAGTTTTTCTGATTCAAAGTAAAAAAATCTAAAATTTTATAGTCATTTCTTTCGAAGTTGGCACATTTTTGCTGAGGGATGTCCATGTCCATAGAATTGAGATCTGGGCTGTGATTGGCCACTGCAGAACTTTGATTTCTTCGAATTATGTTGTAGGTCAGTCAGTTCTTAACCATTGTTGGGCTGCGAGCGCCCCCTAGAGGGCTGCCAAAAATATATATTTCTCACTTGTGTTCATTAATATTCCGCCCAAAAACTTAGGCCCACTCCACAGCCCGGAACCGTTCCAGTATCAAAACGTTCGGCTCAATCGGCAATCATAAGCCCCACAAAAAACGTTAAAAAAATTTCCCAGGTAACCCAGAATTCCTTTTTTCGGGGTAATTTTGCCCATTGAAAATGAATGGGCCATTTTTCAAACCTGCACAATTCCCTCATTTCTCAACTGATTTGAACCGTTCCAACAACCACACACTCCACTCTCCTTGGACAACCAAACTACCTGTTTCCAAGTTCCCAAAAATTCCATTAATTACCAGAATTCTCGGTTTTCCAAAGCCTTATTTCACCTCTTCCTGGGAAGTTTTCACAGTCTACATTTTCAACCGTTCAAAACATTCCTCTTAGTTGGGACAACAAAAGTAATGATTTTTTTTCCCGTACAAATTCTCAGTTTTTCCAAAATTCCAGGAATTCCGGAAAACCAAACTGTTACTACTTCAAAAATTCCACCACCAACCCAATCATATCATCTCGGACAATTGTGGCATTATCTATATTTTTAAAAATTCTGGGTTTTCCCCAAATTCCTAAATTTAGAGAAAATTCCCAATCAAATTATTGGACGTATTTATAGTTCTAGAATGTCCAAAATTCTCAAAATGTTGTGCCATTTTTTTACCTGATTCCGACTCCAAATTTTCATTTTTTTTGGAATTTCCTGGAATTTTCTCCCTATTGACAATGAATGGGAAATATACTATTGACTGCATATCCTACATTTCCCATCCGATGGTAACTGTTCCAACATCCACACACTCCACTCTCCTTGGACAATCAAACTTCCATATTCCAAGTTTTAAAAAAATATCCATACATTTCCAGAATTCTCGGTTTTCCAAAGCCTTATTTCACCTCTCCCTGGGAAGTTTTCACATTCTACATTTTCAACCGTTCAAAACATTCGTCTTTGTTGGGACAACAAAAGTTATATAATTATTTATTTCGTACAAATTCCCAGTTTTTCCGAAATTCCAAGAATTTCGGAAAACCAATTTAAACTGTTACTACTTCAACATTTTTCAAACGTTTCGAAAAATTCCACCACCAACCCAATCATATCATCTCGTACAATTGTGGCATTATCTATATTTAAAAAAATTCAGGGTTTTCCCAAAATTCCCAAATTTAGAGAAAATTCCCAATCAAATTATTGGACTTATTTATAGTTCTAGAATGTCCAAAATTCTCAAAATGTTGTGCCATTTTTTTTTTACCCGATTCCGACCCCAAATTTTAATTTTTTTTGGAATTTCCTGGAATTTTCTCCCTATTGACAATGAATGGGAAATATACTATTGACTGCATATCCTACATTTCCCATCCGATTGGAACTGTTCCAACATCCACACACTCCACTCTCCTTGGACAATCAAACTTCCATATTCCAAGTTAAAAAAAAATATCCATAAATTTCCAGAATTCTCGGGTTTTCCAAAGCCCTATTTCACCTCTCCCTGGAAGTTTTCACATTCTACATTTTCAACCATTCAAAACATTTGTCTTTGTTGGGACAACAAAAGTTATATAATTAGTTTTTTCGTACAAATTCCCAGTTTTTCCGAAATTCCAAGAATTTCGGAAAACCAATTTAAACTGTTACTACTTCAACATTTTTCAACCGTTTCGAAAAATTCCACCACCAACCCAATCATATCATCTCGTACAATTGTGGCATTATCTATATTTTAAAAAATTCAGGGTTTTCCCAAAATTCCCAAATTTAGAGAAAATTCCCAATCAAATTATTGGACTTATTTATAGTTCTAGAATGTCCAAAATTCTCAAAATGTTGTGCCATCTTTTTTTTTTACCCGATTCCGACCCCAAATTTTCTTTTTTTTTTTGATTTTCCTGGAATTTTCTCCCTATTGACAATGAATGGGAATTATACCATTGACTGCATATCCTACTTTTCCCATCCGATTGGAACTGTTCCAACATCCACACACTCCACTCTCCTTGGACAATCAAACTTCCATATTCCAAGTTAAAAAAAAAAATCCATAAATTTCCAGAATTCTCGGGTTTTCCAAAGCCCTATTTCACCTCTCCCTGGGAAGTTTTCACATTCTACATTTTCAACCGTTCAAAACATTCCTCTTAGTTGGGACAACAAAATATGTTTGTTTTTTTTCGTACAAATTCCCAGTTTTTCAGAAATTCCAGGAATTCCGAAAAACCAATTTAAACTGTTACTACGTCAACATTTTTCAACCGTTTCGAAAAATTCCACCACCAACCAATTCGTATCATCTAAGACAACCGTGGCATATCTATATTTTCAAAAATTCTGGGTTTTCCCAAAATGCCAAAATTTCGAGGAACTTCCCATTCAAATGAATGGACGTATTCATAGTTCTACAATGCCCTAAATTCTCAAAATTTTGCACCATTTTTTACCCGATTCCGACCTTTCAAGCATCCACACACTATTTCATATTATCAAACGCAAAACATGTTTTCCCTTTACCCAAAGTTTTGTTTTTCTAGGAATTTCCTGGAATTTTCTCCCCATTAACAATTCATTAATCGTCAATGGGCATTTCAGTTCCGCTCACGCGCACATAGGGCATTCACACACAATTCCTCCCGGAATTTCAAATTCTAGTTAATGATTCCTACTTTGAGGAAATTAGTTCATATCGGTCATATCCGGAACCAATTAACCGTGACGCACGTGTCACGAAAATTTCGATTTTTACCTGGCACTGATATCTGTATGCTGGCAGGATTTGATAAAACCGTGGTAGTGGATCCCATCACATTGTGCAGGTGCACACAATGTGTCTTCCAAGCTGTTCTTCCATCAAAACACACAACAAATGGCTCAGAGTGCCAGTGGCTTAATTGCACACATTAGTGTGTGACAACTCTGAGTATGCACTGCACATACGCTACATAAGAAGGTATTTAATGTTTCATATTTTAATGTGTGTGTGTGTGTGTGTGTGTGAAAAATGGGAGGGGGTGCTTATGCATGCATGCATGTGATGCCTTTTTCAGATGTACCCGACTAGTATTAGTCACAGTCACATGCTTTTCTGCAGAGGATGTCAGACGTCAGGGGTCAGGCAACAATTATCCTCTTCACGCTAATAGAGAACTGTCCCTCCCCATAATGGTCCTCCTCTTCTCTTTGTCTTCCCGCGTCTCTCGCCTTTGTGCAATGTGTTCGCTGGTCCGCAGCGCAGCAGGCGGACTGACGATGTGTATTTAGGGCGATCATTCAGCCGTCACGTCTTGCACGCAAGACAAGATGGGAATCTAAACAATAATGACAACTTTGACGTTATTGAATGAACTAACGCTGAAGCTTATTATTATTTCATGCCTGCACTCGAGAAAAGTACTATTTACATGAGTCAT